>NC_138498.1:33288380-33525443 GCF_964252035.2 Podarcis erhardii
TGCAGAGTTTTGAGAAATTAAAAGATAAAGTGCGAGATTGGTTACACTATCATCAAATTAGAGAGGCCTTTAACTTGGATAAAAAAATAGGCTTCCAGGTGGAAAAATCGAAATTAGAAACAGAATTGTTAGAACCTAAAACTAAGATACTTTCGAGAATGTACAACTTGCTGCTAAAATGGAATACTCAGGATGAAACAGTTAAATCAGCTATGATTAAATGGGCACAGGACATTGGTCATAACATTATGTTTGCTGACTGGGAAAAGTTGTGGACCACTGATATGAAATTTACGGCATGTAATGCCTTAAGAGAAAATATTATGAAATGATCTATAGATGGTACATGACCCCAGTCAAGCTTGCAAAAATTTATCACCTGCCTGACAACAAATGCTGGAAATGTAAAGAAACTGAGGGAACATTCTTTCACCTTTGGTGGACATGCCCAAAGGTTAAGGCCTTCTGGGAAATGATCTATAATGAACTAAAAAAGGTATTTAAGTTTACCTTTCCTAAGAAACCAGAGGCCTTCCTTTTGGGCATTGTCGGCCAATTGGTGCCAAAGAAAGACAGAACATTCTTTATGTATGCAACAACTGCAGCAAGAATACGCATCGCAAAGTATTGGAAGACACAAGATTTGCCCACCCTGGAAGAATGGCAGATGCAAGTGATCGACTATATGGAACTGGCAGAAATGACTGGCAGAATCCGAGACCTGGAAGAAGAGTCGGTCGAAGAGGACTGGAAGAAGTTTAAAGAATATCTCCAAAAACACTGTAAAATGTTTGAATGTTAAAATGATGTTGGATATAAAGAGAATAGGGCATCAGTGACATGGTAAAAAGAAATATGTAAAAATGTTTTGAAGAAAAGAGGGGTAAGACCAGAGTATTATTATGTCGAGACTAAACAAATGATATAAAGGATTAAGTTATAAAGAACAGGTGATAAATGGTTTTAAGAGGAAAGGAAACCAAAGGCATAATAGGTTGAAATGTATAATATTGAATAAGATTGGAAAGAGGGTAGGGAATTGCTGAATTTGATTGTGTAAAGGGGAACACAGAAAAGGGAGATGTGAGGAAGTCAGGAAAGAGGGTTATAAAGATAGTAAGTAAGAAATAATCTTTTCTTTGTTTTTCGTTTTTTCTTTTTTTATTATCTCTCCTTTTTGACTTTATATTATTTTTAAACTGTGTTGTTTTTGATTGTCTTTCCTTTTTGTTTTTCATGATTGTGATGTTTGTTTTGTTGTGTAAAACCTTAATAAATATTTATTTTTTAAAAAAAAAAAAAAAGTCAGATGCAGCGATGCTACTGAATACCAGTTGCTGGAATTGTCTACATCCAAACACAAGATGCTGTATTTTGGGGTTCTGGTGTCATAAAAAGTAAAGAAACTAGCAACTTGATCTCAGTTCCTCTCATTTAAACCATGTATGGAAGCACCTGGGGCTGCAATCCTACAGTAACGTAGCTCAGGGGCAGAACATCTTCTTTGCATAGAGGTTCCAGGTTCAATCCCCAGCCCTTCTAGGTGAGGCTGAATTCAGTTTTGAAATCAGGGACAGTCACTGCAAGTCAGTGTAGGCAATGGTCTGACTCAGTATAAGGCAGCTTCCTATGTTCCTCAGTAGACAGCAATGCAATCCTAACTCCTAAACGCACCATCTGAGAGAAATTAGGATGTGGAATATTACCCTATCCTGGACTTAAACTGAGCAAATGACTCATCTTGGCATAAAATAAGCCAGCGGAAGTTATGTTGGCATAACAGGCAAAAAGAGTGTATGTCAGGGACAAGGAGAGGGATCAACACATTTACACTGCATATTAAATCCTTTCATTCACTGGTTCCACCTCCACAGCATGCCACCAAAATATAGGTGCCACTAAAATTCATCACACAGGAGCCAATGGAAAGGCAGAAAATGAATGTTTACACTGTCCTCCAACCTTGCCCCACCTCCAGCCTAGAACTGATAGGCTGCAGCTTAACTATGCTGGTGTATCTGTCTGGCTAGGTTTGCTCTCTCACACCAGTGAACTTAGTGAGACTTACTGCAGAGTAGATATGTAATGGATTGCTCTGTAAGTGAGCAGGAAATAACACCTTTTCAATATATCGTTAAAGAAACGTATCTACGTGAGCCACTATTTGACTTCGGGGGGGGGGGGGTCAAGGAACACTTTTTTTGTGCCATCTTTAAACAGCTTCTATAAACACGGGGGCCAGTGAAAGAATGTCTGCAGATGATAGATTGCCCATGTGTAGTGCCGATATTTGAGGAAGATATTGGTACATTTCTCTGGAAATTTCCTAAACACTAGGTTCTAGCATGTGGAAATCAGAAACGTTTTCCCAACTGCACAGAGGTTATTCAATTTATATATTGGTTATATCAGTTAGTTGCTTTTCTCAAAGAGCGACCCTTAGCAACTTACATTAAAAACAATTAAGAACATCCAACAACAGTCTAAAAATACAGCTAAACAGATACAACGGATGAGGAGTTACTGATCCCACCCCACTAAAAGAGGCCACAATGCCATCTTTCAAATTAAGGAACCAGAGGCAAGGTAAAGAGAAAAGTATTTGCCTGGAGCCTAAAAATAAGATAAAAATGGTGCCAGGCGTGCGCATCTCGGGGAAGAGCATACTACACCCTCCAAATATCCTGTGGAGGGGGGCACACAATGAAGGGTCTCATAAGATGACTGCAGGCTTCAGGGGAGCAGTGGTTCTTGAGGTACTGTGGTCCTCAACTACATATGGCTTTAAAGGTCAAAACCAGCACTCTGAATTGAGTCCAGAAACTGATAGCCAGTGCAGTCATGCCAAAATCAGTTATATGTTCAGACAGTTTTGTCCCAGTCAACAATCTGGCCTCTAAATTCTGCACCAGTTGCAGAACCATCTTCAATGTACAGACAACAACAATTTTGCATGTGTTTGATTGGTGTGTGATCGCCGACATGCACACTGTGGCCCTGAAAGGGGGCTGAACGGGGTGGGCTTACAGTACACATGTTCCGCCAACGTGGGGAGTTGCCTGTATAACACACTGCAGTAGTCCAACTTAGATCATCAGAGCTTAGACACCAGAAGTTAGGTTGTTCCTGTCCAAACAGTGATGCAGCTGAGCCATTGCTCAAAGCCATCAAGGCCACTTGAACCTCAAGTGATAGTAATGGATCTAGAAACACCCTCAAGTTAGGTACCTGCTCCTTCAGAAGGAGTGTGACTCCAACACGTTTTAGGCAGCCTGCCCAGAGTTTCCTAAGGCAATGTCATAACAAAGGAGCAAAATGCTTCTTGACATTATGAAATCAACAGCTCTTTATGTGTAGAGATAGCAAAAACTGTGTGTACTGTATGTTGGCTGCTAAAGGGGGAAATGTACTCTTTCAATGTAAATGAACGTTCACTGCTGTCAGGAGTTAAGAAGCAAAGCCTCTGGAGAAACTCAATGGTCACAAATCCCTAATTCCCGCAAAGTCTGCAGGAATTGTCTGGCATTCTTTACAAATGCAAAATTTGCATTTTAGCAGTGTTACTTCTGATTCTAAGATGTGATGGTGGCCAACAGTGGGATTGCTTGGTTTTGGCTGGTGTAATCACAGCACTGTTTGTGGATAAGGTAGACCTGGCTACAACCACAAATGGTTTAGCTACATTCAGGCTGGGCAATTAAGAGTTTGTGGGGCTGCCTTTGAACAACAGTCTGAAAACTGCAGCTGGTACAAAATGCAGCACTTTGATTTCTGAGTGGGGAAGATGTGGGAATCATATTACCTCTTCCTGTATATCACTAGGTGCCAGTCATTTCCCAGATACAACTACCATTACCATTATATTGTGTGCAACCAGGATACCCAAAGGGCCAGTTCCTCTCCTAAAATACAGTCAGTTACTAAGTCAAGTGCTGAGACTCTTGCCCATGTGTGGCCCTCATTTGAAGCACAGTTGGTGGGAACAGGTGGCAGGACCTTTGACTGCAGCACTCATATGTTAGAACATCCTGCCCCAGGTGTTGCTTATCTCCAAGCCCTCACACAATACTTTAAATACATTTGTGTTTTGGCAGACCTTTGGCTAGATCAATGTTCGAGTTTATTTCGTCCCCCGCTCGTTTTAGTTTTCTGCTGTGCCTGTATTTTGCAGCCTTATTCACTTCGGCAGATAGTAGTACTGCAATGCTTTCCGGTTGTTAACACTCTCTCGTAGGCAGCTGTGCTTCGTATTAGAAGGCGGTGGAACAAGCGATCTTAAAAGCATCACACCTTAAAAAAGAGTTGAAACTAAAGGATCGGTAGGCCCTTTATTAGAGCAGCAGGTGCCTCGCCCTCCCCCAAGGCCTCAAATCTCCCTCTCCGTGCGCCCCCCCCCCCCCAAGGCAGACGCCCCAGATCCAGAGGTTTAGCTCTTGTTCGCTTCAACCACAAATCCTCAGCGTGAACATAACGGGGGTACAACCTTTCCTTGTTTGTCCTTCAACCCCCAAGGCCGCGAAACGAAACCCCGTTTTCCTTCCGCAAAGCCTTTTCGAGGCTCCCTGCCCATCGCGCCCGCTACCCGCTGCGCGGGACCTTAAGGTGCCTTCACCTCTTTGCCTGCAAGCTATTCTAGCAGTTAATAGCGGAGCGGCTCCTCCTCCTCCTCCCCATTTTAGGGCCTCCGCCAGGTAAACCTGTTCCTCGTCCTGTTAACTGGCCCATCTTCTCTCCCCTCCACTTTACCTCCGCCCCCCAAAGCGCGCGCAAAAGGGCCTCGACCAAGCGAGGGCCGGCGATAGAGGAGGAGGCCCCGTCTCGGCCATACTCACGCTATCGTGGTCCCACCGCACGTTGCTGCGCTTTTCATCCGGGGCCAGGTTCCTGTCCCGGCCCATAAGCTCGTCCAGAAGCTGGGCGGCCGAAATCATGATGCCCCGCTCGTCAAGTCCGGCCTCTCCGCCGCAGCCTCCAGCGCTTTCTTTCCTTCCCGCCGCCGCCGCCTCCGCCCGCCCCCCCCTTCAATAACACCCAAACCGCGCCGCTGACGAGAGTGACAGAGACAAAATGGCGGCACCCTCAAGCCCAGGGCGTCCCCCACAATGCACCGCGCAGATCTCGCGCAACCGCCCAGGGTCTTGTAGCCCAGGCCTAGTGCTCGCCTGCGCGCGGGTCTCGCCTGGGGCGCGGGGGAGGGAGTCGTGGGAGGTGCAGCTGCGCAGCCTTCTTTTCCTCTTGGATTGCGAAGGCGCAAGCTGACAGTTACTCCTGACTAGGGCAGCCCGTTATAAAAGAGAGTGTCCTCCGCCTTCAAGACCGAGCAGCGTTCAGTTTTGCACAGAGCATCCCCTCTTTTTGATAGAAATGCCCATGATTTTGCAACCTCTTCATAGAATTCGCGAAATAAATTTTTGAAATGACTTGATCTGCTCTTCTATATATAACCCTGCTGTATTTTAAGTCTCTTTTTTTGTAAGCCACGAGTTTTCGTTTCTGAAAGAAAATAAAAAAGTGACAAATAGAGGAGATAGCTTAGTAGGTGGAACAGGAGAATCTTAACCTAGGTCAGGGGTCAGCAAACTTTTTCAGCAGGGGGCCAGTCCACTGTCCCTCAGACCTTGTGGGGGGCCGGACTATTATTATTTTTTTGAAAAAAATGAATGAATTCCTATGCCCCACAAATAACCCAGAGATGCATTTTAAATAAAAGCACACATTCTACTCATGTAAAAACATGCTGATTCCCAGACCATCCGTGGGCTGGATTTAGAAGGTGATTGGGCCGGATCCGGCCCCTGGGCCTTAGCTTGCCTACCCATGATCTAGGTCATGGGTTTGAGCAAAAGATGAGTTTTGTGGTCCCTTCCACCTATACAAACTATAAAATCGAAATCCCATTACCCAAGCCTCTCAGAGCCTCAATACACAAACAATGGTTCTATTCAGCTTTGTTTAAAATAATCCTCTGGTCCCACATTTGCTTAACGAACCTTCAAAAATAGTCCTGCACCTGTTACTATTAGAACCCCAATGGGAAAGGCAGTGCGTAGGTGTTACCTACACAGCTCAATAATACAAAAGAATTAAATACTTCTTTGACAAGGAGTACTTAAAAAAAAAATAGTCTCATGCTGTGAGACAGAATCATAATACAATCACTTTATAAAACATGGCCAGTTTTTGTTTATAAAACATCTGACACCTGAGGCTGAGTACATGAGACTCAGACTGCAATCCTAAACACTAGTCCTGAGCATAATGGGATATACTTCTGAGCTAAGTCAGAATTTCCCCAAAAAGAGAACTATCATCAGGCAAGTACTGTCTTGACTTTGTGAAGGAGATACAGAACAGAAGTCATGTTTGGCTCCTTGTTTATGTGAGTTGCCAATCTTTTGTTCTCTAAGGGCTTCTCTGCCTATCATATCTACGTACCTGTGAAAAAAACACACATTTTTTTTTCATGGAGAATCCCACCCATTCCAAGTAAATTTCTTAGTATTCCCAGGGTTTGAAGCGTTTTATTTTAGTTGTAAAATGTCTGTTAGGTCTGGGCAAGTGTTTGCTTCTGGATCAATCAATGTGAACTTTTATTATGCAATCACAGTACAGTGTTCAATGCAAAAACAGTATCATTAAAACAAAAGCAGAACACAAAATCTTAACCATTAATTATCCTGCAAAACAATGGTACGTATTTGTTTTACTGCTAGAAGGAACCTGGCACTAAAGTTTTGTTTATATTATTTATTTTCCCATGTTTTATTAATATATTTATGCCCCACCTTTCTTTTTTAAAAAGACTACTAGGCACCTTAAACAATAATGAATCATTAAAAAAACACAACCAAAATAGGGAAAGTGCACCTCAGGCAGAACCTCCCCTCCCCCCCCCAAACTGTCAAAACAGTGAATCGGTCCTACTGCACTAAAATACGTTAAGTAATGGGACAGGCCAGTAGTGATGGACTTGGGTGGTTTTCCCTTAGGAGAGCATTCCATGACTATAACGCCCCAACTGAGAAACTGCTGCCCTGTGTGTCTGGCCATCATAATTCAGACAGCAAGCACTCTCCTGCTCCATTTTAAGAAGCAATCTGCAACATGGACTCTAAGAAACCCTAATTATATTACAAAATGTGCACATTGTAATAAAACTGGGGACAGCATTGGCAGATTACTCGGGAGACATAAATTTACCAAGTCCAATATTTCAAAAGGGCTGCTCTACATCGTATTTAGCTATTTTAGATTTACCGCTGTAGCCTGTTCTGCATCCGTTTAGAACTGCTACAGTTTTTTTTTCTGGGTTCCAGCATTATCTCTTGACGCCTCATACCTTCCTGTTTTGCAAGGAACTGGCTCGCTGTTTTAGTACGTTTGGATTAGTAGTGTTAACAGATTTGTTTGCAGCGTACATCGCGCTAGGAATCTGCCACCGGGGAAGGCAGGGAAACTGACGATCCTTTTCAGTGGAAGCACAAGCAATAAAATGCAGAGAGATCTGGAGCTGGGATAGGTTGTGGTATAAAGTAGTGATCATGAGAAAGACTGCTTATATTTTAAATAGCAACCCGTATGAGCAAATGGGGAAAAAATTAAAGTGTTCTGCAAGCTTGCAGGAGCGCGTGAATGTTCGCGTGCCGGACTGTTGGTAGGAACTAAATATCTAGGTCATTGTTGTCGCACTTAATAGAGTCCCCCTGCGAGAAGGAGGAAGCCGTATCCGCTCTAGACTATGCAATTAGGGAAAATGGCCTTCAGAAATGTGAAACTGTTTGATTTATGAGCCATAGGTAGGAAACAGCCGCATATGAGTTTAAGATGAAAAAGGACTAAGGCGTGAGACTTTTCTTTCAGGACGGATCGGATTCTTCCTGCCTCTGATGGACTAGTTTTATAAGATGATCCGTCGTTCGCAGTAGGCGGCTCCATTCGACAATCCCAAAGTTTTACTGCAAATATAATTTTGTAACATGAGCTCTGCAGCAGAGGAAAAAGAGCTTCAGGAGCGACTGAGAGAAGCCGCTGCTTTGGGGGATGTTGAAGAAGTTCAGCGATTGGTGGAATGTGGCGTCAGTGTGAACTCTCAAAACGAAATCAACGGCTGGTGAGCATTTAGCAAGTGAATTGCATCGGCAGCTTTTGGGCAATACCATACGTATTGGCATTTTCAGAGAGTGGTGTGTGGTAGACTTGGTTACGGAGTTTGGAGTGATATTTTAAAAGTCTTTTTCTTCTTGCTATTCATCCATTCTAAAATTCCTAAAAGGAGGGTCAGACAATGCATTTGCTGTTATGTTTTATTGTGTTCAAAAGTTTATTTTAATCTTGTTAGCAGTGTCTACATCACACTGAAGAGATCTGTTTGTCTGCTTGTTAGATCACAAGTGCCTTTCTCTTTTGTTGGCTTTTGTGAGGTGAATCTCACATTTTAGCAATTATATTCTTATATTTCTAAAAGTTCTCATAAAGTAAATGTTATCATTTCTTTGTAATATAAATTGAATGTATGGCCACTGTGCTTTCTTTTCTTCTACTCTTGTTGGTTGGTCTTATGGAAATGTATTGTGATTTTGGTGTGACATGAAGTTACCTTGGAAAGGGAAGGAGTGAATTAGTGAGATTTGCACGTGGCACAAAATTGTTTTGAGATTTGTTCAGAGTAGAAGAATATAGCAAAACTTTGTCAGAATGATACAATGATAGATAACTGCACACTGGAGAGGAAAAAAAACTAATAATATTAATGTAGTTATAAATTAATTGTTATTAATTAATATACCATCCTATACCCAGAGAATTATAGTACAGGACTGTACAGTAAACTATTGGCAATCTCAAAATCAGTATTGTATACTAAATATGTTAGAAAATACAGAAAATTTAACATTGGTTAGAGTTATATGACTTCGTTGACCATTTAACAAAGTCTAATACTGCAGTACAGTAGTCTCAAAATCAACCGTATGGTTCTGAAAGTGAATAGCTTTATAATGGAAATGGTTTTTATTGGTAATGATCTGTGACCTTTTCTAGCAGAAGTAATATTTAAAAAAGAATCTTGAGAGCACACTGAGATAAAATAAGTAGTAATGAACTAGGGTGACCAAGTGCTTTAGAGAGGACAGGATTCTATTTGAAGGTGTCCCCCTCTGTTTGAAGGGCTGTCAAGCCCAAGTCTGGTTTAAAGATGAACCTGAATAAAGGAGGGCAAGAGCTTTGACGTTACTCCATCAACAACTGGACATCAGACAAATGGGTCACTTGATTGTAGTTGTCTCATCTAGACTGAAATGCATTGTATATATTTTAAATTATAGTAATTATTCTAAACCTGCATCAATGCATATACGTTATCATATGCAAATCTATGTCCTTTTCAATTATGCCTGCATACTTTGTTGGCACTGCATAACTGGGCACTATTTGTTGAACTGGAAAAAGCATTGAATTTACCGGTAGATTATAGAGACTTGGAATCAAATCCTTGCTCACTTAGGCATCTCACTGGATGGTCTTACACTCAGCATAACCTACTTTATTGGGTTGCTCTTAAGATAAAAATAGGATAACCTGATGTGTGCTGTCTTGAGCATCTTGGAAGAAAGAAGGTAGACAAATGCACTAAACAAAGAAATAGCAGTTTTGCAGGATAGTAGGGGGGCCATGCTTGAAAAGGTCAACATCACTATAGGCTTGCCCACACTTCTGCTTGTGCTGTACCTAGAAAGCATGGGTCCAAACGGTTTTCTAGACATGGGTTCAGTTTTCCCCTTGCCCTGCAGCAGGACGTGTAGATAAACCCTGAGTCTTGATTGGATGGTCCAGCTTCAGTTGCTTCAAAGGTGCAGAAGAATTACTTGTCATCACTGGACATTGTTTGGAAAGGGGCAGGGTAATAAACCATGCAGAGTTGCAGGAGGAGGTCTCCTCTGCCCCACTGGAGCTTTAATTATCACCATTCCTCATATTTACATAGTCAATTAGTGTGTGTGGATCCTTTTGTAGTCACCCTGGTGCAATCTGCACACAACAGCAGACTATGGGAAATTCCCAAGGTTTGCAGACATACAAAAGGAAAAAGTTCTGTGCCTTTTTATCCAAATCACCCCAAATACACTAGACTTGAACACGAGAATTCTGTTTACGAATGTATCGTCTGACTGTGGATTTGGGTATATGCAAGACTGCCTTTATCAATACAGTAGTTTGCTGTTGCACTGAGATGTTGTTTGGAGGGGGAGGAAATAAATGTTTTGTATTTATACCTTGTCAACTTAAGTAAATTAGGTAATTGCATTAAATCAGTGAAATCCTTTCAAAAAATGGGTTTTGGTTTGTTTGTTTTTCCAGGAAGGTGAAATGTGCCTCAAATCTTAATTCAGTTGTTGTTGTTTTTAAGTGTGCCCCAGATATTGGAAGTTTAGAGTGTGGGCTCATCTCTTTGGCCTTGCTGCTTAGAGAACTGCATGTGAAAGCTGTGAAACTAGAAGTACTGTAATGAACTTTGAAGCGCTGTGATTTGCAATAGGGAAGGATTCTGCCAGTAGGTGTCACTATAGGAATGTATAAGAAATACAGTATAAAAAATCTGTAAGACTAGCAAAATTGCTCAGCTTAAGGTAGGCTGTCATTATTTTTCAACGAATACAGTACATCAGTTTTTGTTTTTATTTAATGTAGTGTGTTTGCAACCCCCAAACTTAGCTGTTACATTTGCCTTGTGCAGGACTTGCTTGCATTGGGCCTGCAAACGGAACCATGCTCAAGTGGTATCGTACTTGCTACATGCTGGCGCTGATAAGGACGCTCTGACTGTTAAAGAAGAAACACCAGCCCAGTTAACATCAAAGAGGGAAATTAGGAAGATGCTGGGAGGTAAAATGATTGGTTGATACTAATAACTGTCAAGAATATTTTGGTGCCGAAGGGAATCCATAGTGATTCAATGAAGATGAAACAGTATGATCTTCCTGCCCTTGTAACTTTCTCCCCCAAGTCTCCTTTAATCCTTTCGCTAGAATCAGCATTGATGTGTACAGATACTGATTTGGAAAAAGCAAGACTGTAACCATCAAAAATTGATTGCTGAACTTTGACTTGGTTAAAAATGTAGCCCCTCGTTAATCCCAGGTGGGGATGTGCAGGGATAATTTTTGTGACATTTAATTTAATATCTAACTGCATAATAGAAGTATCAAATGATTGCATTTTATTATAGCATTAGAAATGCTTAATATATTTTTATGTGCACATTGTAATTTTAACATGTACAGCTAGCTTAGCAGTGCTAGTTCTGTCTCTCTCTCCCCTGCCAGGTTACTCACCAATGTTTAGTTGGAAATTTATTTAGAGCTATTCTTTATTTTGCAGTGGAAGATGCTGAGGAGCTTCCGGATGAGAAGAAAGATTCCGCCTTGCCCATTATCCCCAATTACTTGGCTAACCCACCTTTCCCTTATGTGTATAACTCCATGAGTAGCAGCACTACCAGCACCTCAGCTTCCTCTTTGAATGGAAGACTTTCCCCTTCCTTAGAACAGCACAATGAAGACTGCCCCATTTCTTTACCTCAAGTTCAGACACCTGGCACTACCATGTTGCAACATGAAAAGCTTTCCCCTCTGGGATCCAATGGGGACATGACAAGGGCAATGGCAGCTGAATCCCCAGAGCCTGCAGTCCAGAATGGTCACGGTCACCAGATGCCTCTTCCTCCAAACAGGACGCTCTCTTCCCCTGTTGCAGCTAAACAGCCTGAAACACAGCCACCAAATGGTTCCTGTGCTGGACCTGTCCCAACATTTCAGCCCTTTTTCTTCACTGGAACATTCCCCCTTAGTAACGTGCAAGGTAACCTCAGCTGTTAAGCTTTCAAGATAGCTTAGTGCTGCCTTTTGGTGAAAACAATTAGAATAAAAACTGTGTGTAGATTGAACAGAAATTGGACAGGATAACAAATCAATTAGCGCAGCGTTTGGTTTGGTTTATAATCTTCCATGGTCAGAAGTCTCTTCCTAAATTTTCTGTCACTTCATACAACCTAGTGGTCAAGACAGTGATACCTAAATGAAATTCCCCAAAGTTTCTGGGGGCGTTTTCTAGCTGCCTGGGAAACAGTCGCATAAGCACTAATCAGACATTTGTCTGAAGGTGTACAGAAGAGGGAAGGCAGCCCTAACTAACCACTATGTGCATTAAATGTAATGTCTGGAAAATCTATGGGGAGATAAAACTGCGTTTAGGCCGTGTCTGCACAATTTATATATCTGTCAAACAGGCAGAGTCCTCGAATCACATGGGAAGAGCCTACATATGGCAATTATTTCCAGACATGTTATCAAATGTGCTTGGGTGAGCCCAATCATGATCACTGCCCCTAGGCACATTCATATGAGCGTTGAATAGTGCTAAATTATTCCCTCTCACACCAAGCAGAGGATGGTCACTACTGTGGATTTACAGAACTCATGCCCATTGCCTAATGATTATATAAGTGGCAGTACAGTCATACCTCGGGTTGAAGTAGCTTCGGGATAAGTACCGTATTTTTCGCCCTATAGGACGCACCTGCCCATAGGACGCACCTAGATTTTTGGGGGGGGGGGAGGGAAAAATTATTTTCCCCCCCCAGGCGCGGGGCTGGGGCGGGGGAAGCCCGAGCTTCCCCCAACCCCAGCCCCCAGAACGGGTCCCAGAGCGATACCGAAACTGTGCGCAGCTTCGGCATCGCTCTGGGAGCTTGCGCAACCTTCAGGAGCCCGGCGCGCCTTCGCTCCCTAGGGCTCCCTAGGGCTGCGCAGAGCTTTCCGAAGCCTGGAGAGGGAGAGGCGTCAGTGCACACCGACCCGTCGCTCACCAGCCTTCAGCAAAAGCCTGTATTCGCCCCATAGGACGCACACACATTTCCCCTTCATTTTTGGAGGGGAAAAAGTGCGTCCTATAGGGCGAAAAATACGGTATTTTCGGGTTGCACGCTGCAGCGACCCAGAAGTAATGGAGCGCGTTACTTCCGGGTTTCGCCGCTCGCATATGCGCAGACGGTCAAAATGACGTCAGGCACAGAAGCGGCGAATCGTGACCCGCGCACGCAGGTTGCGTTCACTTCTGGATGCGAACAGGGCTCCAGAACGGATCCCGTTTGCATCCAGAGGTACCACCGTATATTTTAGTAGTAGAAATTGCTCCTTATGTTACTAAACTAAATGGATTCTATATCCCCCCACCAAATCAATTCACTGTTTTTGTTTGGCCTGTTGCAGATATAGAAAAATAGATTTAATGAAGTTGTTATTACTGAGCTCTAAATGACAGTGTTATCATCAGGAGTACCATAGATTCCTTTTCTCCCCACAAACAATAATGCTTCTTTGCCTTAATTGCTGTTGCTTAAATTGAATGCGTATCTAGGCATATTACCGAAGTAGTAGTATTTATTTCATTGTTTTGGGCCTTCAAAACCTTATTGAAACAACTTACAGTGCAAAAATACTTAAGGCTGGTTCTTTCTGCTAAAGGCAGAGATAGCATGGCCATGAGGAGGGTTATGTCCATGCTTTTTCCCCCTGCTGCTGCTGCTAGGCAGCTCTGCATGCATCAAGCAATAGTTGACTTGGCCCACATTTTCTGATGGAGGTCCTGATACTCATGCAGGCCCCATGAGAGCAACCACCCGAAGCTGAACTGTGAAATTTGCTGGTACACCATGGGCCGTGTTTGATGACAGCAGAAATGTGTTTTATGGCTGCACCTGCATATTCAATGACCTTGTCAATTGCCTGCCCCCCCCTGCCCAATCTCCCCAACTGTGATGGCAGGTTTGGTCTAACACGGACTGGGGAAGCTTTTTCAGCTTAATGGTTACATTATCTTCTGGACCACATTCCAGTGGTGGGCAGGGTGTGGGGAAAAGTGGGAAGATCAATGAATGTAAATGCTACCTTTGTATAGTAGGTTAGTATCTACTCACACACACTTGCTCTACGCAGACAGTTAAAGGAGACAGTGCAGCCAGGCAAATACACTTGAGGAAGGTTGCCGGACCGAGGAGCATTCTGAGGCTCAGAGAGAGGTCTGGAGGGCTGAAGCTCTCCATCTCTAGTCCAGGAGCCTCATTGCTACTCCATGGCAAGCATCACATTGAAGTTGTTATTGTTATTATTATTTATTTATTAAATTTGTATACCGCCCTATATCCGCAAGTTGCAGGGCGGTTCACAAGTTAGAAAAAAGGGATTGCCAAAAGGGAAACAAGGCAACCTTTTGAAATTTAATTATTACCCAATAACATTTGCCAAGTGCTTATTATTAATGCTCCTAACAATTGTGGTTGTGTGTGTCTTTTAAAATTAGAACTGGTGCTTAAGGTCCGAGTTCAGAACCGTACTCTAAAAGAGAACGATTTCATTGAAATTGAACTGGATCGGCAAGAACTGACTTACAAAGAATTGCTCAGAGTAAGCTGCTGTGAGCTGGGGGTTAACCCGGAACACGTGGAGAAAATAAGGAAACTTCCAAATACAGTATTGAGAAAGGTAAGATCCTCATTCTGTCCTCGTTCCTCTGTTTCTTTTTTTATTCTTTTTCTTTTGCTGATGCCAGACCTGTAGAATGACACATGAAGCTAAATACAGTCCAGTGGCTATATCTGATTCGTGTTTCATAACTTCCCAGGGTTTGAACCCTGAGGAAAGCAGCAAAGGCTGGAGACTTTTTGCTTGACCAGGGTTTTCGCCTGACATACTGCATTTAGCCTGGGTTCTGCAGGCCTGTTTTATGCATTTAAGAGGTTGTGTGGTGGGGTGCTTAAGATATCTGTATTATTTCCCGAGACTTTTAAATCAGAAGTACGGTAGTAGCATTTCAGCAGTGTAACTCTGCCTGGACAAGAATAGGTCACTTAAGGCAATAGATTAATTGATGGGTCTTATTTCTCCCACAGTGATCAGTTTAGATTTTGGAGTTCATATTTGACACTGGCATTTTGGTGCTAATGCTAATGTCAAATTTTGGTGCCAGAGCAGATTTCTGTGTCAATAAGACTTTGTTATATTCTAAATATCAATTTAGAAAATCGGTGCAATGATGGAAATTGGATACTCCAATAAAAATGACTAAAAGTCAAAAGCACTGGGCGCAAAGATTCAGTGGAATCTCTCTCTCTCTGTGCTACGTTGAATTTTTGGTTGCATTTCATTGCTAATGAGTAGGACAACTGTGTTCCCACTCCAGGTCTTTTTAAAATTTCAGTCCATGCAGGAGGGAGTTTTGTGTGTGCAGAACGGCAGCAAGCCATGTGCAAACCTGCACTGCATGTTGCATGTTATATGCAAGAGGATTTACCATCTGTGTAGTTTGATACTGGAAGTTCCTGTTCTCAGATGTTGGTATAGATATTCAAAGGGTTGGAGAAACATACACATCCAAATGCACACAATCTATATATTCTCATTTGCCCCTGCTCAGGGCAGGTGAAGATAAGGGTTTTCCATCCCCAAGTAATGTAATGGAAATGCTGTCCTGATACAACTTCTGAGGCCACTATGTGTGACTTTTCTTTCTGAGGTTCTTATTTAAGTAGGTTTGGCACATAGCTACATCTAGATGTGGGCCAATGGCTTTCAGCTGCATACCTGAGAGCTGAAATTGGACCCAAAGTTATTCAGCATCACTGCTTCTGTGTCTCTGACATTGGTTATACCAGCTTCTGATTCCTTTTGCAGTTGCAGTTTAGTATAACCCATAGGTTAGGACTGGGCAACACACACAATCTGTAAACCACATGGATTCAAAGCATCCTAGAGTTTAGAGTTGGAAGGAAACTTGGACGTTTTTGGTCCAACCTCAATGTGCTGGATGCAGCTACAGCATCCCTGACAGATGGCCATGTGATGCTTGGTGTGCCATGCATGTTAGAATCTTGACAATTCAAGGAATTGAGTTGTCTCCCTGGATTCTCCCTGAGGCCAGTACAAGATGCTAACTTCAGAATTTGCAGGTCAGAATAGTTTAGGTTTTTTCTGTCTTCCATACAATAACTTATTTGCACAACTGCTGGGCACATCACCTCCGTGCTAGCTAACGGTGAGCTGCTGTAGCCACACGCATGACCAATCTTCTTGCCTACCAGCTGTAGTATCTGCTGTAGTATTTCCTGTTGCAGTCTGAATGCCCAGCTCGCTCACTCTTTTCCTAGATTTTTTGTTTCGGGTGCTCCACCCCACATAAACATTTGCTTTGAGTTAAGTGCGCTGATTTCCCCTCTGTTGTGTTTGCAGTTCGGATTGTAAAATCTTAGCGCACTTATCATTGCTTTTTCCAAGCTGTTAATAAAAATGTTCACTAGTGCTGGTCCAGGGCAGATCCCTGTGGAATGTCATTTAGCTCCCCAATTCAAACAATAGCAATCCACTAATAGCTACTCTGGCTGAAATCCACAGCATGCTGGAACATCTTGTGTGTAGCTTCCCAGCCAAAAGTACACCTGCCTCATGGCAGCATGTTCCAATTCTCCCTTCTCCAATTTACTTGTAAGAGTAGCATATGGAACATTATCAAAAGCCCTGCTGGAATTGAGATATTTTATCCATTTGGTTCCTTTTACTAAAGCCAATTATCCTGCTGGAGTAATAACCCAGGCTGGCTTTCATTTTCTCAAAAATATTGGCAGCTAATAACCAAGACCCATTCCTTCAGATATTTATTATAATTTATGATTATTCAAGCTTTCATACTATGTTCAGGGTAATTATAACGGTATCATCTTCCCCCAACCTGCATTTACGGATACTACAGTTCTTACACCAACATTTCTTGACGTCAGTGGGACTATCCTGCAGTACACATGTTGCCCACAGCAGTCTTCATAAGCATCCAATCCCTTTCATATGAACGTTTCATATCTGTAGTTTTAAACCTTATGTTTTAAATAAAGAACGCCTTCTGAAAAGAGATGCTTAAAAAGAAAAAGCCCTCTTAGAATTGGAATCTCTGCCTGCCCTCCTCATCATGATAGAATGAGTGGACTTTTCCTGTGCAAATAATACAAGATCAAGATATTCCTGCGCTATTCACTAGTCACCATAACCCAGGCAAGTCCAAAGTCCGTTTTGGGGGCCTAATCCGGCCCGCTGGTCAGTTTAATCCGGCTGTGATCCACTTTAGTGCTAGGTGATCAAATAGGAAGCACTGCCTTTCCACCCATTTTACAATGTGGTACTGTCTGCTTTATTTTTGTAGCCTGGCATGGTGGACTTAATTTTGTTGATGTAGATGTTTCAAATACCTGTGCTCTCAGTTGCTCTAGCCAAGCTGAACTGAATTGGAGCACAAATCCTCTTAAAGGCTCTGGCTCCCAATCCAGTTATACAGATGTAGCCCTGGTCAAATCAATCAACTCTAGCCCCCGCTGCCTCCTCTGGAACATCTGATTGGCATTCTCGCTGATTTCCTGATAGGACAACGTATATGGAGTCCCAACAGGAGGGGAACTGCATTCATATTGATAACCCTTAGCTGGTTCAAAGTACTTTGCCAGCAAGCAACATTGTCAGAATAGGCATTTTAGCTTGGACTTTTTTTTTTAAAGCAAAATTCATTCCAGGTCTCTAAAGGGAACTTTTCATTTATCTGTTTAGAAAACTTTTTGAACAGTTCAATTTTTAAAAAAGTGAGTGGTGTGCATAGAATAATATAAAATAATAATATTCACACTCTGTGGCAAGGATATAGCACAAATTATGCACTCATTCTCCTTCACACATGCTGATAACAACATAGTTGGAGAAGGCACACTTTCTCCTATTTAATGCAAATAGATTTAGATAGAAAATAAAGGCTTCACTTGAACAATAGCTGCCCACAAGCATTAACTCTCTGTTGTACTCTGTTTGAGCTTATGTCTTTCTGGCAAACTAAGGCTGTAATCCTATGCACACCTGCCTGTAAGTAAGTTTCAATGTGTACCATAATACTTATTTCTGAGAAAGCATGCATAAGTTTGCACTGATAGTCTGAAAATCCATTTTTGCAGCATTAAAAGTGGCAACCCTTTGGTTTGCTGTATTTCTAGAAGACTCAAGCTATAGCATAAGAAATTTCTTAATCTCTTAGCGATCTCCATGTAAAGACCCTCACAGAGCATAGGCTGGCAAGAACACATGGAGAATCAAGTCATAGGTCCAAGAATAAAACATTGGGTTGGATCCAAACTGTTTGTTGAAGATAACTCTCGTTGATTTCAATATCAACTATGATTGATTTTTCACACTGGTTTCCATGGGACAACTGCAACTAAATTGCTCTGGATCTATCATCAACAATAATCATTTATAAAACACGGCTAACGAGTCCTACCACCAGAACCCCTACAAGTACTTCTGCTAGCACAACAAGGCTTTCCCCCAATCTGCACTCCCCATAACCCCACAAATAGGCAGGGGATGTTGGGAGAACACCTGAAACAGCATGCCAGCAGAGGAGAGGGCAGATTTCTCTGTCAGCACAAGTATTTCTATTTGCCTGATGAAACCTCTTCTTAGTGCTATGTTGAGTTCATCCCTTAAAATCTACTAAGTGCTGTGTACAAATTAAAAGGAAGACAGTCTCTGTTGGTAGGCTTACAGTCTAAAAGACACAGCACAAAAGGAAATGGGGATGGGAAGGGCAGAGCATACAAACTCAAAACACCATTTCTTAAAGTTAACGAAGTTCTTAATAATGATCAGCTTGAATGAAAACAGTTCAGGGAGGAGAGGAACCAAAAGGGCAACTGGTCTCTCAGCCCAGGCAATGGCGTGGATCCTGTTGTCCAGTTTCTCTTTCCTGCAGTCAGTTGGAACATCAAAATTTGCAAGATGTAGCGCAACACAAAGGTGAGCCGAAATCGTTGCATCATGTGGACTAGCATGCCTCTTATTAGTATAGACATCATTTTTAATTTATTGTGTTTATTTCTTTCAGGACAAAGATGTATCAAGGCTTCAGGATTTCCAAGAACTGGAGCTGGTTTTGACGATGAGTGATAATGACTTTCTGTTTAGAAATGCTGCACCAACGTTAACTGAAAGGCCTTGTTACAATAAGAAAGCATCAAAGTTGACTTACTAGCTATTCAAATGAAAAACCTGTCACTAGTATTTAACAGTTAAACCTAGGATTTTGCAAGGGCTATAACCTCAGATTCTACTTTACCTTGGAAGACAGAGTTAACCTATAAAGCACACTTACTTGGAAGCAAGTTCTGCCGAAAACATTTGGGCTTGTTCCTACTTAAGTGTCTGTAGGATTAGAATGTCCACTTAGAGTATCTGCAGTTAATTTTTGAGTAACCTGGCAGTGAAGTAATGTTTTTGGATAGGATACTAAGCAGCAACAGATTATTGCCTCTCTCTTCATGCAGCAGTGTTTCTTGCTAGGAAATCATTACATCTCTGAACACTGCAGAGTTAGAAGCTCTCAGGGAAAGACTTAAATTAAATTGCTCTAATAATTGCTACTTATTAAAAAGAGCAGGAGCACTTATGTTGAAGGAGAGAACCCGGAACACATTTAACACTTGTAATTGGATACTTAGCATGCAGAGACTCCTAGTATAACCAGTGTTCAAATGTGTTAGCTTGAGAATAAGCTACTTTTGCAGGAGAAAGGGTAAGAGGAAGAAGGGGAAACCTGGGCTCTCAAACAGTAGTTACACTGGCCTAGTGCAGGAGCGGCTGTTCTGTGGCTCTGCAGTTGTTGTTTGACTTCAGTTCCCATCACCCCTGCCTATTGACTTATCTAGCTTGGACTGATGGGATTTGGAGTCCAAAGAGTATCTGGAGGGTCACAGGTTAGTCACTCTGGTGAAGTGTTTCAAACAATGCTAATACTCCTTTGGAGAATGGCATGTTGCAAAACGGAAGTGGGATATATCTCACCACTTACGCATGTCACAAGGAATGTCAGGGTTGTTAGAGGCAGAACGGTAGCCTGAGATGGTCCCCCTAGCCTCACTGCTGCTAATGGGACAAGCCACCTGTAAGCTTCCACAAGGGGAGAGGTCTGTACAGTTTGGAACTGACAAGCAGGGAACGACTCTCCTCCCCATCCCATCTCCCAGTGGTACGTTGTGGCCTGGGAGACTGGACCAGTCAGGTCCAGATGCCCATTCCTTTGGGGAGGAAGGCTCAAGACTTCTGACACTTTATTTGGCTGAGTTAAAACCGTCACCAAGTGGCTAAATCAGCTGTGATTTCTTCAAGATGGTGCTCAGGTCAAATATTTGAACATATTTACCGTGTTAACCCAAGCTGTAAATATGTTGACCGAAACCGTTAGGGTGTGTGTCTAACTCATTATTGCTTGCCAGTAAACAATACAGAATGGCTGGTAGTATCTGGTGATGGCTGGGGATATTATTATTATTATTATTATTATTATTATTATTATTATTATTATTATTATTATTGGAGAAGCTTCCAGAAGGATTATTAAGAATGCAACTTCACTCCAGAGCCTGATGCCACACATGAAACGAGCACAACCCCCCTTAGCCTCTTATCCTAATTATCCTCTGATCTTGAAACTATTAACTATTTAAAGGAAAGTAATCTTGTAGCATTTTAAATAGCAAAAAATATTTTTAATACCAAGATAAATTAGTAAGGAAATCTTGGCATTTCTATGCATTTCTGACAGACTTGCTTGCATCTCATATAGGCATGTCCAGCTTTTCATCTTCTTGCTAGTTCACTTTCTGTATAAATAGTCTGCTGTCAAGTTCTAGAATTAAAGAGTCTGGAAAAGCATGGAACATAACATTTTTGAATAAAATATAATATACCTAGTTTTAGGATTATGTGTACTAGTGAAGGGATCTCAGTTACTCTAACTGCAGCACAATTGAGTATGTGCTTCAAGTTGGTTGGACTACCCAGCTAGATGAATTAATTAACAGAAAAAATATTCAGCTGCTGATTTCAGTGCCCCCATGTCAGGCTCCTAAGCTTCAGATTGGGGCAAACGCTCATGTGCTCTGTAACCCTAGCTTTGAGCCATGGCTTTCTAAGCAAGGGCCCTGACCGATATTACAGAATTACAAGCAGCTTTGAAGGGAAATTTATGCCCACAGTAATGCACTTGGAATGGGTGGTATTCAGCAACTTCCACTTGCTGAATGGGACTTTCCCCACTCGCCTCCACCAGATGTGCTCTAGAGGGAAAGGTCATTTTTCTGGAATGAAGGTCCATCACGTGGATTGTAGCGCCACCGGTTATCCAAACGCCAGAAATGCACTCAGAATTGCAAGTAGTAGGTGTGCCATAGTCCTCCTCAAGCTCAGAGAAGAAAAATGCACAGAGGACAAGCTGCTACAAACTGCTTCTTTAAGAAAATAACAGGAGAGTGCATATAAATGGTCTTAACAGAAAATATTGGAAGAATGCAAGCAAAATAATTGAAGCAAACACAGAGGAAACCCTTCCATGGATTAGGTAGCCACTCAGAAGCATATAGATAGGGAGAGAAGGCTGTGATGGAACTTCATCTCAGAGAAGTGTCCTTCAGGTAAGGAACCAATATTCCCTTCTCCATGTCAAAGATGCAAAACCTTTTTGGGGGGGTTGAGGAAAAGCGATGGACTACAAAAGGATCTGACAGAGCAGGTCCCTTCAGAAAACACTGTAGAAAAGGATGAGAACCAATGGAGGAGGATGTTTAGGTGGCCAGGACTAAAGAAATGGCAGAAACTAAAGTGACCTGATGAGGTGAACTTTGGCATGGAGGAGAGACAGACTGCAGCGGCTGGGGAAGGCAGACATTGGCAGCTGGGGACCACAAAAAATAAACAGCAGGGTTGGGAGAGCAAGCAGCTGTGGCCAGGGAGAGCAAGTGGCTGTGGCCAGGAAGCTGTGGCTGGAAAGGGAAATTGGCAGTAGCCAGGTGAATAGATGGCAGCGACTGGAGGGAAAAAAGGGAAAAGAAAAGAAAAATCTACTGGAAAAGAGAGGGAAGCAGGAGGAAAACTGGAGACAGAAGAATCAAAGGACAGAAAACGGGGTTTTTTGAGGGGGAATCACAGGAAACAACGGAAGATGAAGGTTAGTAAAGACACATGGAAAGTCATGGAGGTGAAGCTAGGAAAGACGACAGCTTCAGATGTTAGGTAGGAAATAGACTAGGGTTGAGGAGGGCTAAGCCACACCTACTTTGTGTAACTTTGTGAGTAGCCTACCTTCAGATGGCTGGTGGCGTGATGGACCTTCATGCTCTTTTTAGATGCTTTAAACTCGGCCAGGCTAGAAAGAAGTGCTGTTCTGTGCACTTGCAAATTCCAGAAACCTGGATCTTATTTTGCTTTTCCAAGCGACCCATTTATCGCAACGGGATGCAAAGATTGATGCCACTAAGGGGGTCATTATTGCTTTGCATTATTTGCTAGGGGCAAACTCTGTGAGCGGAGCGTCTAGCAGCATATTAAGCCCCTTCCTCAGTCCTGTAGTTCCCAAGATGATAACTCATCCATAGCCTACTACTCAAACACTGTATTTTTCATCTCCTTAAGTCAGATCATTTGACAAAGGAATTTAATGTCATTCAGCTTCAGTGGCCCACACTGGTCACATGTCCTAGTTAAGCTAGGGCTTAAAAGCTTCACTGTGATTAATGGGTTGTACCCAGTGGTTGCACAAATGGAAAGCAGCTTTTTTCAGCCTGAGGGCCACAATCCCTTCTGTGGGAGCCACATACCAATGGTGGGAGGAGCCAGGGGCAAAAGTGGGTGGTGCAATGAATGCGGAAGCACAGTTCAAGGAGACATCCAGAGAAGGGTGGGGCCTGGGGGAAGGTGGTGGTATGAGTTTTCCAAGGGTCCCAGGCCTAAACAATACATGGTTTACCTGAATTATTCCAAGTAAAACTATTCCTGTCACTAAATGCCTGGGTAGATACCATAATATTTCAGTGCAATTATAACTGACAGGTAAAGCAGTAATTTGACTAAAACATTTAACTGTTTAATAGCTAACAAATTTAAGCTACCTTATGCTGGGGACAACCTTCTGAACTTCTATATCCCTTTAAACAGTGGCCAAATTGAGTCATCGGCTCCTTGCAGGAGCCAAGAAACCCAGACTCAGCTCTTTAGGCTTATTATCCCTGGTGACTGCGGGTCACAGCTCCACAGAGGAAACAAAGTGTTTTGTGACAATCCAGGATAGTTAGCACGGGTCTAACATGTTCGCACGGTGCCGTCTCAAGGTAACAATTCCAGCATAAGACTCACTGAAACTTTATAGTGCAAGCAAGCTTTTGGTTGTCACGAGTCATTTCATTGCCTAATTGTAGAGAGCTAAGATATCCCTCTGCCTCATCCAGGGCTTAATGCACTGACATGGCCAATGCCACCTGGAATGTGAATTTTGAACTCTTGTAGGCCTTAAAACATTAGCACAGGGTTTAGAAAATGCTTACTTTGCTTACTTTCAATGGAGCACTGTGGCAACACATTATTTTTGTGGTACAGCCGAAGTCAGAGTCTGCCAATGTGGCACTAGTGGGCCCCACTATACCTGCCAACACCTACTATGGGTCCCCAAAAGTTCTCAGTAAATATTCCCTCAAAAATCCACAATGCGTGAAAGACTGTTTGCTCTTCCTGCTCAGTTCCTATTTGCACCGAATCAGCCTGTCCTATATTTAAACATCACCCCCTTAAGCATGCCCACATTTCACCCAGTTCCAAGATTGGACACCCCATCTCTCTTCAATTCTGAACAGAGGAGTGGCTCATTCTGTGCGTGAGGTGGCTGACATAGGAGCCACTGATGGGGGAGATGGAGCAGGGGGCATCTCTGCAACATTTTGTGGTCCAAACTTGTTATGCCCTTTTTGATGCAACTGCCACTTGGTGTTATGCCACATTCCCACGGCGATCTTGTTGCGACTAGTACCCATGTCGCTTTCTAAAAATTCCAAATGTGCCCACTGGTCCAAAAGGTTGCCGCCCCCTGACCCAAGTGCTGGAGACAAAGCCATTGGCAGCATATTATATTGCTGTGACTCCTTGTTAGGGTTTATTCAGTCTTGCCATAAAATTAATGCATTGAGATAAATGAAAATATTGCCAGGGACCGTGTTCCAGTGTATCCAAATTTTCTGACAGGTGCCAGGTCAGGATTTGCACAACATATTTAAGGTGGCAATTCTCCCCATCCCCTTTTGATTTTAAGTGTGTGCCTAAAATCAACACACACCGTCAGCTTCTCTGGAAGTGCTTGAAGGGAAATGTGCTTTTGTGCTAGAAGACTTGGGAACAAGGTTCTTAGAAGAGGAAGGCCACAATCCAATATGAAGTCAGTGGTTGTGCCCCAGACTGCTGGATCGTGGCTGAAATGCCTTTGGGCTTTTCAGTGAGAAGCAGATATCCACAGGCATCCACAGGTATCTAGTATGTGGGTAAACAAATTGACATGCTCTATTGATTAGCCATAGTATTAATTAACATATTACAAGTCTGTTGATTATACTGCACAGTTGCTGGCATCTTTCTATGCACTCAGAGGATTATTTTTATATTGTATAACTTATGCAATTTATAACAGAGGATTTTATTAGTGTTACTAACCTAATAACAACTGTGTGGTACTTTATGATATCAGTGGAAATAAAGGATTCAGAACTTCATTACTACACTGAAAAAAAACATGGTTATAATGAAGAATTAACCAAATGATTTATGTTTGAGTTTCTTATTTCCTGTATGTTGTGCCCTTTTTACAATTAATAAAAGTTTGTTGCTTTTAAAATGGGAGATTTTGGTTTGTTTTTAAATATTTCTCTCTCAAAAGGTGCTCGTTGTAAGCTTTCTATGTAATGAGAAATTTGCTGTCCTGGCTGAAAGTTAAAATTCTGAATGAATATTTTGCCTTATCAGGGGTCAGCAAACTTTTTCAGCAGGGGGCCGGTCCACTGTCCCTCAGACCTTGTGGGGGGCCAGACTATATTTTGAAAAAAAATAATAAGGAAAGAATTCTATTCTATTTAAAACATTCTATTCATTTAAAAACATGCTGATTCCTGGACCGTCCACGGGCCAGATTTAGAAGGCGATTGGGCCAGATCTGGCCCCCGGAGTTTAGGTTGCCTAACCATGCCATAGAGATTTTTTTAAAGGAACTTTGCTCCTGTTCTACATGCCCTGGTAACTTTTTGATCTTACTACTACATGTACTACTGTACTTTATGAGGAGCAGCCCTCAGAATAAGTCCAGAAATTTCTGGTAGTCCTGTATCTGGAAGTACAACTTTTGGCCCAGCCAACCAGTAACCAGTCCTGCTTCAGAAGTGGTATCAAGATTTTAGCTTTTAAATAAGGGCTCTATGCACTGGGGCTCAACTGTTTGAAGAGAGGAACCACTCAGCTAAAGCTGCGCAAGTCCCCTTCTGTGTGTGCAGTGCCCCAGGCTGAATGGGAGATGTGGGCTTTTAAAATATATTGGCAGTGTTTTGAGGATTTCCTCATGCACAGCGTATTTATTCTGGGGTGGGGGGTCCCACACATTTTGCCTGATTTTTAAAACACTGCTGCTAGAGGTACGTTGTTGAAAAATGGGCTTCAGGTTTTGTTTTGTTTTTAAATCAACTTAATCCTGGAAACAGCACCACAACTCCACATTTCATTGATTCATTTTACTTAACAGAAAATGAATGGACGGATAATGCCAGTGCCTTTGTATCGCTAGCTGTAATTGACTATATAAGATAAAAAGAATACAGTTAAGTGCTATGCATACACACACTCACATCCATTTTCAGTAAGATGTCAGGTAAAAAAAATACTTCTGTATGTAGAAAATATTTTTAAAAATATAAAAATTAAATTTTCTGGTTCTCATAGGCATATGAAACATTTTGATTCCGTATCGCAAAAATAAAAATAAAAATGGTGTTTTGAAAAGTACAGTACATTCAGGTATTGCTTGTGGGTTTTTTAAAAAAAGAATCCCAGTAACTAGTCCTTTGGTGAGATATAGCAGCTGTCCTGTTATGCCAATCCAGCATCTTTTGCCATGCCATAGAAAATTCCTTTAGATGCTATAAGACGCGAAGGTGTGTCAAATTCAGCAATTGCTCCTTTTTCTAGAACAAGGACTCTGCAAAACAAGAGGGAAAGTGAAATGTGTTTCTAAACAAGAATTGCTAATCCTAACCACCAGGGGGAGGGGGCAGGAATGTCTGTTGTCACAAGGTCTACTAACTGCAGAATCCAGCAGCTTTTTTAGGTCCTCAAGATTTTATTCCACATATAGTTAAAAAAAAAAAAAAACAATAACAACCCTAGAGAAAGAGAAAAAATGTGCCAGCTCACAGGGGACAAGTACTGAATTTGAATGTGAGAAACCTAAGTTCATGTTCCGTCATTGCCATAAGACTTGCCAAGTCACACTTGGCTTTAGCTCCTTACCTGGGAAACTGAAATACCCCTAATTGCGTCATGGCACTGTTATGAGGGTGAGCAGAACAGATGCAAAGCACTCTGCCCATTAGATGTGTTAGAGGTTAACTTTCATATGAATTGCAGTGCTGCAGCCACAGAATTTTAGTTTCCTCCATAGTGTCCTCAAAATACTTTTCTGTGCCTAGAGAAATTAGCTGATTAATGGTTTGGCTGCAGAGAAAAACACACTTGCTATCCTTTAGAGTGGGTTTACTATATGGGCATCCCCACTTTTCTGAGTCTGTTGGCTCTTCCTATTTCGTCCCTCTTTGTTGCCATTGAAACCCATTTGATAATGAGTTAATTTGATCTGTTACCATAGGGTAAGTGGCTAAACGAGCAATCCCACTTATGCCTCATTCAAGGTCCTTTCTCGGGGGGAAAGGGAAAAAACAAGCGACCTCTCCCTGCTCTTCCTCCCAGAATGTTCATACTGCTCTTTGCAGGTGCAAGCTGCACATATCTACAAAGTGAAGTAGCAACGTTACTGATGAGTAAGCACTCCAGCCTGCCATGTGAAACTGTGGCAGAACTCTTTCCAGCCACCAGAGCTATTCTAAGGATGTGAACAGCGTTCCTCATGACATTTCTATGGACGTTGCCTGGAGCATCACAAGAAACCAAGTCCCTCCTTAGGGAGGGTCTCAGAATAGACCAGGAAGTGAAGCACTTGTCAGTGACCACCTGGCAGGGCAGGGAACCTGTGGCCCTCCAGATGCTGTTGGACTCCAATTGCCAGTGCCAGGTAGCATGACCAATGTCTAACAACAGCAGGCTACATCAATGACCTAGGGCTTGGGACAACCATATCATATCTGCCCTAGGAAAAGAAGTGGGTACCAATACATCCTGGGTTTCATGTTCCTACTGGATGCCACAAATTAATCTGTAAGGCTGGCAGTGGATATGAATTAACTGATCCAGTATAAAAGAGCCAATTGGTCTTTAAAGATATGTTCCCAAAAAAGACTGAAAGGCTTTTAAGCCTTTTTTATTGATCTGATAGTGGGATTAATTGCAGGCTCTATATTAGGTTCACCTGTTTCCTTGGTTTAAGATGGGCAAATGCAAGTCAGGAATAGTCATACAGATTATTTTAGGATGCCATAAAGATCATAGCTATGCTCTTGTCCTTCATAGTTACCTGGTGTAATCCATAATTGTATTCAGCCTATGTGCTATTGTCAGCACAGTACAGTCTTCAAACTGTGTTCGTATTGTCATCTGAATGAGATCATCTGTCTCAAGGTCGATTGCTGCGGTAGCTTCATCCAGAACCAGGATTTTGGTTTTGCGGAGAAGAGCTCTTGCTAAGCAAACAAGCTGCCTTTGGCCAACACTGGAAAAAGAAGATTAAACTTTTATTTCATTTCTTTATTCCGCCTTTCCTCAAAGAGGTTAGCAACAATAAATTAAAACCATCAAATACTAACAAAAACTGCAAAAGCATAAAAGCAGCAGAGATTAAAATAACATAAAGAAAGAGCAACCAGCCAAACACTTAAAACAACTTCTAACAAGCTTTAAAGATTTAACAAAAAACCTTCCTAAGGGAAGGTCTTCATAATGAAATGAAAGGCTACTAGAACGGTAGCAAACCATTTTGCTGTAGGTTTCTAGTGGTATCAATTTCTTGAACCAATTTCAGTTACCTAAGGTTTTCTCCTCCTTCCGAGCATTCGTAATCCAGCATAGCTGGCTGGCTGCTGACAAACCTCTTCAAATTGGACAGTTCAAGAGCTTTCCATATTTCCTCCTCGGAATATCTATCAAATGGATCCAAATTCAGTCGGAGTGTTCCAGAAAAGAGAACAGGGTCCTTAACAAAATTAATACAATTCCATCAGCATACAGATAAAAACAACAACCTTGTCCCAGCTCCTGCCAATCTAGCAGTTCGAAAGCACATCAAAGTGCAAGTAGATAAATAGGTACCACTCTGGCGGGAAGGTAAACGGCGTTTCCGTGCACTGCTCTGGTGTGCCAGAAGTGGCTAGTCATGCTGGCCACATGACCCGGAAGCTGTACGCCGGCTCCCTCGGCCAATAAAGCAAGATGAGCACTGCAACCCCAGAGTCAGCCATGACTGGACCTAACTGTCAGGGGTCCCTTTACCTTTACCTATTGCTTGAATAGATTCTAACTCACTAATGTGGTTAAAACAAGAAATCATTTCTGTGGTCTGCATTACATTAGGAAGCGATGATATATCCAGCACCAGGTTTGATTCCCAGGGAGTGCTTTACAGTTGAATGGACACAAGGTGGTCATATAAGCAAGACTTAAACCCCATGGCCTTTTGGGTTTGTGGTGTTCGGGAGCCAAAACGTTTGAGTTGCAAGGCGTTCGGGATCCAAGGTACGACTGTAATTTGTTTAAAGCATGTCAAACCAATTTAAAAAAACAAACAAACCATTGTTAAGGTTAACTGGTTTGTCCATTTGGACAAAACAATAAACCAGAGTTAAGCAGAAGTGGAAGCGGAAGCTTCCAGACTCCTCTTCCCAGTTGCACAGTGGGCAGAGAGAAGTGTGAAAGCCAGGGGCTCACTGCAGCACATTTGGCTCTTTCACTGTAAACTATGGTTTAGCATGATGTGCAAACGTGGCCATAGTAAAATGACACCAGGACACAAAATAAGTTGTATTACATATTAAGAAGGGGAGGATGGAATTCAACATGAAGCTACAATTTTCAGTGGCAGTCATGCTCCTTATAACATAGGCTTCCATCTTAAGAAGTGAATTACTTGTGGTTGCTTGCACTAGTGCAGTGGTTGGGAGCCTCTGGCCCATGGGCCTAATTAGGCCTGCAAGACCTCCCCATTTGGCCTACAAGGCTATTTCAGCCAAGCCATGCCCCTGCTCTACACCTGATGCCGTATATGATGTTGGGTGTGGGGCAGGTAAAGACTTGCTTCCTGCCCAAAAGTGGCTTGCAGGCACTGCTGATTAACTGATTGACCATGTTTACCAAGGCACATGGCTTTGCAAGCAGTGACCAACAGCTGAAGTCAGTGCTTGCATGGCACTGTGTCTTTGCCTCCTTAGTTTGAAATCGAAGTGCATGTGCAAAGGACAAATGGGTCCCCTGATGTCACTGTCACATCAGGTGATTGATGGCCCATGGGATGGGTGGGGAGCCAATCCCCCACCCCTACACTAGTGTGCCGTAAGAAGCTGCTTTTTGGTCTCCATGATGTTATTCTGATGAGTGTCATGACCAGTGCCATTTTGATGGGATAAAATTCTGTCACGGAATTACAACTTTCTTTGAAGTTCTCCCCAACCATTTAAAGGCGTGTAGGAAAAAGACAAAAATAAATAAAGAACGAAAGTCTATTTTCCAGAAGCAAGGCTACACCCAATCCCTCACAATACATGAAGATGAGAATATAGCACCATTGGTGCTAAATCTGGGCCAGTGATACAAAAAAACCACCTACCGGTACTTACCTGGGATGGAGTATACAGAAAGATATAACTGTGCTGCCCACTATAAGATTTCAGAACAGGAACTATCAGACTAAGAAAATAAAACTAAGAGTACTCGGCTACAGCTGTGAAAATATGAAATCTCTTCATTTTCTGAGGGATGTGTATGCCTATGAAACTTAGAGAGCAAGAGAAAGCTTGCTTGAGTTGAAAATAGACCTTAGCAGGAATTGCTATAATGTTGTTCCATTTTTACAGCTCATTCAAATCCTTCCTCTTGGGTTCCCTGTTTATTCCTGTCCCGGGGCACAAAAGCAACTATTATAAAGCAAATCGTGTAACTGCTAGCCCTAGATACACAGCCTGACCTACCTTGCAGCCGTCTCACTTTACAAAAACATAACAAGCCCGGTTTGTTTGCCATATTAAGTTATATTTAGTGTATCTCTCAGGGCATAGGTCAGCTTACCTGAGGAATTATAGTCAGCTTGGATCGTAAGTCATGAAGGCCAAGGTCTGAGATTCTTAACCCATCAATTTTGATTTCCCCCTCCACAGCTTCTAGGATCCTGAAGAGGCAGAGGGTCATAGACGATTTGCCAGCCCCAGTTCTTCCAACAATCCCAACCTAATTCACGTGTTTGAAAAATTAGGTTCAGTTAAATACCAGGACGTGTTTAGTTATCTTATGATACACCGTTTCACTTAAAAAAACAAAACAAAAATTACCACTATCCTGATCTAGGTGAATTTTTAAAAATTGAATTGAATAGAAGAGAATCAAAAGAAAATGCACTGTTATACAACTGAATCTGTTCTAGGGATTTCTGTGAAGAAGTATGCTTATCAGTCCAGAGGTTTATTAAAGGGATAGTTAGGCCTCTGCCTATTGAAGAACTCTGCAGGGCTCTCTTCCTCCTCCCTGAGAAAGGGCCTTTTCTTAAGAGTGAAGCACAAGGTAGCCAGAAGTGTACATATGCCACAAAAGAGAAAGGGGTCCCCCTCTACTCACAGCTCTTTCTTCACTCTCTGTCCTCTAGCTGCACACTTTCTCTTTACTACACTGTGCAAACCTTCTACACTGTTATAGGTATTTTTTGTTTGGCAATATATTTTCAAATAAGCTAATTTTGTATTGGCCTAATATCAGTGCCTGAATTCCCACTTCCCGCTGCTTTCGGTCACCACCTTTTTTGGGAGGTAGGATACATGAATATTCTTTTTGTAGGATAATCAGCTTCATATAACCAACATGCTTAAGCCCAAATAATGCTGGAAGGGGCTTAGACCTGTCCTGGAAGGGGTTTAGACCTGGGAGGCCCTAGGTAATCAATATTTTTTCCCCTTCAGTCTACCTGAGAAGCTCAACATGCAGCAACCAGCTCAGACCTCATGGCTCTTACAAGCCACTCTTGAGTTCCCATACCAATAACTTAGGAACTTTGACAACTTTTACTGCCTGTGCAACTTTTTCTGAATGCTATATGGGAATGCTCATGAATCTGACATTTGGAGCTTTTGTAAGTAAACCATTCTTAACTTACCAAATGTAAGTCTTTTTCTATGCTATGGGAACAGGTTTGGAAGTTTTAGAACTCACAAGGTCTAACAGCCTATATTCCATGCTTTACTTTGCTGCATATTTCTGCTGGGGTTCTCTCACCAAAAAGCACTTGCCCCAAACCTGGATCTTGGCATCCAGGAAATTCTCCTTTCTATACCTATAGTTTCCCTTGCAACCAATACTTTTAAAGTTTTGATGTTCTTCTTCTTTCTTTCTGTTACTGACCTAGCCGGTCTTTTTCTTTAATGTAGCCTTATACATTTTCTATTTCTGCACACACATTTTTCATTGCTTAAGCTTCTACAATTTCTTTTCTATTTCAAACAATTACTGCTTGCTGAATGTGAAAACAACAGTCTTTTGTCTCCTTAAAGACAAATGCATTTATTTTGGCATAAGCTTCCATGCACTAGAGTTCACCTTATCTATGGTTTCTAATTTAAAGTGTGCCACATTTTCTGTTCCTATAGGAGGGGCTTTGTTCATTTGCAATCTTTGTCTTTCTTTCTTTCTTTCTTTCTTTCTTTCTTTCTTTCTTTCTTTCTTGCAAAGTGATGTTCTTCTGCATACCTGGGGAGCCCTGCAAGTATACAGAGGCTCCACCTTGTATCTAGGTGGCTCTGTTTCATTTCCCCACTGGTTGGCGTAGGGCCAGTTAATTTGTTATAGATGAAAGGATGCTGATGGCATGTGTGAACATTGACAATGAAAGTTGTTACTGGAGGTGGAAACAGAAGTGGAAATCACAGAGCAGATGGGATTCTGGGGACAGGACGCTGTCAGTTGAGGAAAGATGCAATTCAGAAGTTGCTGCTTCTCCAAGCAACTCAGTGCCTTCTTACAGTGGAGATGGGGTGAAAGCTAAATGGTAGAACACACACTGCTTTGGACGCAGAAGGTCCCAAATTCAGTCTCTGGCATTTCTGGGTAAGGCTGGGAAAGGCTCCTGACCAAAATGCTAGAGCCCCCCTACCAATCTGTGTTAGCAATACAGTGGTACCTCGGGTTAAGTATTTAATTCGTTCTGGAGGTCGGTTCTTAACCCGAAGCTGTTCTTAACCTGAAGCACCACTTTAGCACTATTTCTGGGTTAGCGGAGTCTGTAACCTGAAGCATATATAACCTGAAGCGTATGTAACCCAAGGTACCACTGTATTGAGCTTGATGAACTGACCCGGTACCAGGCAGTTTGCTACAGTATGTTCCAATAGATGCACCGAATGAACTGAAAACAAAGTCTGCAAATTCAGGTTACTGCACATATAATTTGATTCTATCCATGGCAACTGTGATTGTACCTTTTCTCCACCTTTCACATTGAGGCTGAGGTCTTTCAGCACCAAGTCCAAGCCTTTCCTGTACCTTACAGAATAGTTTGCAAACTCCACTTCGCCCTGAGTGGGCCAGTCTTCTGGTGGTCTTTTGTCTTCAATTATCCAGGGAGCCTAGAGGAGAGAAAGAATTACAGCACACAGTAGAGAAAGAATTACAGCACACACACTGTTTCCAGAAGGAACAGTTCTCATTCAGACTATTAGGAACTCACCTCAGTTTCAGTTTCAGAATATTCCTTAACTCTTTCTACGGCCACAATGTTGCTTTCTAAGTCTGATGTCATCCTTACCATCCAGTTCAGAGACATTGTCACCTAAGAAACAACAACATGTTACCTGTTTGAGAAAAGTACTGTCACAAATAAATAAATATATTAACCATCATATAGTGTGTGTGTGTGTGTGTGTGTTTACCCACAGAGCAAAGGTAGTGCCCATTGGTGTTCAACTGGACTCCCTCTCAGCCCCATCCGGTGATGCCAAGAGTAAGGGATGATGGGAGTTGCAGTCCAACAGCAATTGGAAGGCACCAGACTGGCCTCTCCTGCTACAGACCATCCTTGAAATGCAGGGTCGAAATTCAGCTGACATTACGCTGAGCTGAACACAAACCATAACAGGTGAAGCTTTGAGAAATTAGGAAGTTCTGATATCATCCCCATTTGTATTGCTCCCCTTTTGGACCCGGAAGAAGGCAGGACAGGAACATAATGGGGGTGGAACGGGGCAGGGTGCGCTTGTGTGCGCTCCGACGATATGCATGGGGGCTGGGAATAAAACCCCCACCCCCCATAGAAAATGGCCCATCGCCTGTATTGCTCTCTTTAATGTCTCAGAAGACATCACCTTTCTTCAGCTGCTTCCCCTCCTTCATAGAAGGATACAGCAATAAGAAAAAGGAAATACTGTAGCTTCCCATGCTTACAACATCACCATTTGGGTAAGCCTAATATTCCAGCATCTAATTTTATTGCAAATCCCTACAAGCAAATGAGCGTGCACACAGTACCTTCAATTTCCCTGAAACCTTTGAGGGCTTATTATAAACTATCAAAGGTATCACTATTTCTTCTATTCTACTGAATATAAATGCACCGTGGTAGAATTCATTGCTTTGCCAATTTTAATGTGTGATCCCACTGTTACTTGGGATAGAGATTCAATCAATATGCCTCTCCTTTCTACAAAATCAGCATTCATAGCTTTTAAAGCTGAGAGGCAAAGCTCAAATCTTCTGATCTGACCAGATGTAATAGTATAGGACCAAGAATTTCACAAAGCAATTTCTCCATCAAAGATTGTTACTTCTGATTGAGGTACGGCAGTGCACTTTTTAAAGTGAAGCCCACTGTTTTGCTTCAGGATTTCATAGCCATATCGAATCTAACCCACCCTTAGTAAAGCTGATGACCTCACACCTTATTGAAAGGGTGCTTAAATCCCTTGTAGATTGCCTAAACTGATGGCTACCATAATATGCTATCCTTAACTAAATGCCCTGCTGTGGGAAATTTAGCAGAATATAGTGTTAAAACCTTGGTGTAGTTTCTCCTCAGTTACCAAGAACAAGAAGCACAACACTGGCATCGTAAGCTTCCTGAAGGCTCCCTTCATGCTGCGAGAGCTGCAATTTCATCTGGCCCCCTCCTCTCTGGAGCTACATGGGGCAGGATCTTTTTGGCTGTGGCACCTTGCTTGTGGAGCTCTCCCCACCCTCCCCAGAGGCTCACCCAATGGTACCTGTACCACTAACTTTTAGGCACCAGGCAAAAACGTCTGGTTTTCCTAACCTCTGAAGATATTTTGATTGCCTTGCTGTGAATGGTGTGGTGTGGTTTTTTTTATCAATCTGTAGTTCATTGTAGTTTTATTGTGTTTTTATTAGCTATTATAAACAGCCCTTGACATTTTGCATTGGCAGGCAGTGTAGAAACTGTTAAAATAAATATAGGGGCATATATGTGCACATGAGCAGAACCAACTGTGGGAGCCATTCCCAACCAGCTGGCACCCTGCCAGGAGGGAGAGTGATATTCTTTTCCTCAACCAGAATAAATACTGCTTGCATTCAAACGCACAGCTAATGCATTGTTTTCACTCTGCACAGAATCTGATTAACTCTGTGATTGGGCTTTTTAATATGGGGGGGGGGGGGAAATCCCACAGACATATAAGCTGACAATCTTAGATGCAATCTTCCAAAAGCATTTCCTTTTATTCCTCGGTTTGTTCTTTATTTTCTTCCCATTTCTCCCAATTTTCTTTCAACCAGTCTTCCACACACCCACACCCTGAGCCCTTATTCGCCTAAAGGGTAGAAATGCCGCAGAATTGTGCAATTAAAGCCCAAATGCCTAATGAAAAGGTCACACTATAATGATATTTCAGTTCCGCTATTCAGATGAGCTCTCTCCTGAGACACATTCTACACACCTGCAATGCATAGGACACGGAAAGTCCAACCAGGCCAGGGCTCAGACTGTTTTTACTTAACACAGCAAAAAGGGCTGCAAAAAATACGACGCAGTTCCCTACAAATTCAACTCGAATTCCCAGCCACCTATTAAACGAGAAAACAAAGAAGTAAATAGTACAGAACTCAAAATGCAACATGTGAAAACAAGTGGGATCTGCAACAAAATGCTGCAGTATGGAGTGCTACCCTTCAAGATACTCCATTCCATTACCCCTCCATTTCTTCCCCAGCATCAGTCAGCCAGCATTCTGTGGTCACTCAATACTCTCAGCCCTCACTGGCTATTTTGGGAGTTCCAGCTCCTTTAGGATTTTAAAAAGATTTTATGTACTTCTGCAAACTTCTGCTGATGCCTCCCTCTTGTGTTGGATGGTGCTGTTTTGGCTACATAATTAAGGGCACGCACAGCCTGAACATCAGAAACAGACGGAACGAGGAAGCTGTTTCTCTAGTTCAATCACTCAAATTATTTCCATTAACTTTTTTTTTTTTTAATTCAAAGATTGATTTTACCTGTTGGACACAATTGAGGGATAGTGACTTCTCTGGTTGTCATTCACCTTCATGTCACTGAGACGAACAAAAGCCTTTCCTCTTCTATAAGCTCGGATGACGCTTGCTCCTGTGACGGTTTCCGAAAAATGAGAATATATGGGAGACCTGCTGACGGATTCCAGCCGCTTCAATTGGCGAGAGGTAGCTACGTAGAACCGCTGCCGTTGTTCGGTTCAAAGGCAGACAGGTAAAACAACAAAACAAAACAAAGAAACGTGAAACCTTTTAGATATTTGAGCTGAACTATTAATACACTGTGCCATGTCTGTGCGACGTAAGAGTGAGAAACACCCGGGACAGGGAAGCATTTCCTATTTCCAACTCTAAACCTAGGGACAATTGATTAGACACCAGAATCACATGGTAAAGCTTTTCCTAGACTATCTCACTTTAGTACACAAATAATGCTCGCTTCACCACAAAAACTCCCTGTGCACAGAAAACACAATGTCCGGGAGGATAGTCTTCTTCTGAGACATGTGGGCATCTTTGTGCACATGGAATTTATTTTATGGAGAAGCATTGAAATATATAGCCCCTGCACTTGCAGCCTGAAGAAGGAGAAGAAGAGTTTGGATTTGATATCCCGCTTTATCACTACCTGAAGGAGTCTCAAAGCGGCTAACATTCTCTTTTCCCTTCCTCCCCCATATCAAACACTCTGTGAGGTGAGTGAGGCTGAGAGACTTCAAAGTATGACTAGCCCAAGGTCACCCAGCAGTTGCATGTGGAGCAGCAGGGAAGCGAACCCGGTTCACCAGATTACGAGACTACCGCTCTTAACCACTACACCACACTGGCTCCTAAAGTGGAACAGTCTGAAGAAAAGCACTATCCCTCAATGATTGCATAAGCAGGCTTCTATGCTGCAACTCTGAGAACGCACCCAATCATCAATTTACTGCCGTGTCTACCAGCCAGCCCACTGAGCTGAGTTTTTAACATTATAATGCAGACGATTGCCACTGTTACAGGACGACTTAAAGAACTATCCTACACTGGCAGAAAGGCAAGCTTGCCAACAAAAAGAGCAAAGGGATGTCCTGCTGTGCAGTTATGATGTTCCTATTGCTGCTTCCTAATGTTTCCTAAAGGCTTGAAAACATTTCTTGATTAACTGGTGCAACTGATCTATTCATTTGGTAAATGCAGATTTTCATCATCATTGTCATCATCGTTATTTTTAATCTGAGCTCCCACACAATGCATTTCTTCATTCGGGTAGTGCTTTTAAAATGGGCTTTAGAGTAGCTGGTCTGTGTAATTTATGCTTAGAGAAACTGTCATTAAAATTTACTCAAAGAGAATGCTCTACCATTTCAATTGTTAAGTGATTGCTTAAAAGGGAAGCTGTTAATCAAATAGAAATATTCACATTCGACTGACAGCCTCGTGGCCTGTGTGTGTGTCACTTACGGACTCAGTGTTAAGACCGTGTTCTTGGAAGGCAGTCTTACTTGGCTACGAGTGATCACCAAAGAAGAAGTGGTGTGTGTTTTGCATTTGTTCCCAACAACATGCTATCACAGATTCTGGGGCTTGAATTGGGAACTTCAGAGGCTGAGATTTAAGGCCTGTGGGTACTTTGGCCCAAAGGCTATTGTTAGATACAAAAGGGAATGTGGTATGGTGAGTTCTAGATGGGTTCTTCATGGGTGGGTCTAGCTGGCCAAATCTTCTGCCCAAGGTTAAGGACTGTAACTCTTTCTAGGGGAAAGTTTCCACATGCTTTGAATTGCTCCTTCAGGGTATGATGGAAGGTGAGGGCACTGCCTCTGGGGTGATTGTTTGTGGATTGACTTACTCCTAGATGAGAGACTGGAGCTACCCAGGGAAGAGGGGATGTGAACTAAGCTGGTTACTACGTGAGAGGCAGAATGCTGCAGAATCACAGAACTGTAGAGTTGAAAGGGACCCTGAGGATAAACTAGTCCAATTCCCTGCAAATGCAAGAATATGCAGCTGTCTCATACAGGGACCAAACCCGCAAAACCCTGGCATTATCAGCACCATGTTCTAAACAGCTGAGCTTTTTTAAGAGATGAATTTAACTCATAAATGTATAGTATACCCAGTGTGGTAGGTGGGCACTTGGTTATTTTGCTATTTTATACTGATTTTGATTGGTTGCTTGTATTTATTGTGCTCTTATTGTATTTTTCTTTTGTATTAATATTTTGTCCACCACTTTGGAAGCCTCTGAGCTGGAGAGGAGTATGAAGCCTTGGGATTTGCAGGCCTGGTATCATAAAAGATATATGGTTTTCTGCTTGGTCAACAGAGCAACGACCTTGGAGATAACAGAACGGGGGGGGGTGGCCCTCCAGATGTTGCTGGGCTGCAACTCCCATATTGACCACTAGCCATGCTGGCTGGTGCTGATGGGTTTTCAAGTCCAACAACATCTGGAGAGAAATAAGTTCTCCACCTATCATAGAAGAAGCCATGGGTTGCCACAGCAGTGTCCATGGGTGCACCTGCACTGGTTTTATGGGTCAGCGTTTGCTAAACTATGTCTAGTTAAAAGCTGTCTCCAAAAGGAATACCCCTTTGATAGAGGGATGGCTATCTAAAACAGGGGGGAATGCCTCCACCAATTAAGTTAGTCTTTTTCACAGAAAGTTTAATTGATTTATGGGTTGTGATTTGTGAACTTCTATTTCTCAATTAACGAGAAAGCAAACTTCCCTTAGAATATATGTTCTTACTCTGTGGCATTGCAATATTATACCCTTGTCTGCCTTTTCATTAGTGATTACTTTATGAACAACAAAAAAGCAATTAAAAAGTGAGAGTGCTTTGAAAACATGCAAGAGCTGCTATGAAAGGTCCAGAGAGCCACAAGAGTCTTATCTAAGGCTGCTGGTGAGTTAGCCACCTCTCCTGTTCTATGTCTCCTATTCCCTTCTTGCTGTGCCTAACAGCAACTAAACATTGCAAAAGCTATTTTGCAGAATGTAAGAGACTTCAGACAATCCTACTTTGGAACTTCAGCTTCTGCATTCAAAGTAACTGAATCCAGTATTAACACACATATTAAGGGATGCACATTTGGGGCTTGAAATACTAAAAAACAGAACGTTTATGCCAGCCACCTAACATTCTGTTAAAAAAATAAAGAAAACAAGCAATGAAGCCAAAAAAGGTACTTATCTCAATTACCTGGGCAAAGAAGTACAGGATTGCCAGAGGTATTATAACCACAGCAAAGAGTGGGGTGCTTGCTATGATCACAATCATTGTTGACACAGAAACAAAGAAGGTTCCCAGGAACATCAAGATAGTTGGCGGTATCACTTCATCGATCACATAGATGTCTTTCGAGAAGCGGTTGATGATTCGGCCAATTGGAGTTGTGTCATAGAAAGACTGTGGGGTGTGGAGTTTGTTCTCCAGCAATCCGGAGTGGAGAGTACGAGCCGCTCTGATGCCACCCATTGCCAGAGTAAAAGAGGAGATCAGGACAAAAACCCCTGTTTGCAAAAGGGAGAAATAAGCAGAAGACTTGAGTGTACCAACTGAATGTGGCCCTGTTCTCATCGTAACTTTGCAACTCCTCTAGCAGGCTATACGAATCGACAGCAACACCTCGTGCATCAAGTGATGGATGGCAGGAGGTTGCATATAGAGAGATTAGACTGTGATTTTTAAATTCTACAAATATTTTCTGGCTGGTTTGATTGTAATTTTATATGATATGACTTTTGATCAATTTTGTTTAATAAAGAGCAGGATATACATTTTACAGCTAAATAAACAAACCAACTTTTATTGTGTAAGGAGCAATGTAGACATCCCTATATATAATATAGGAATATTTGTTCCTAGGGCAGAATTCGACTTTGTGTTGTTGTAAACATTTAAGCTTGCCAGACAGAATGATACAATTAAACTTCTGGCTTTTCACGGTTTTCCTCTGTTCTTTTCAATCCATTTATCTGAGAATGCCATCAGACCTTTGTCCTAGACCACTGTTTAAGAACCACCAGTATATTCCATACCACACACCATTTCCTCTAGCTCCGCTAGCAAGGTGTATTTAAATCTATAGGAGTAGTAGCAAATAACACACTTAACCTTGCAAGAGACCCAGGGCAGCATAGACTCCGACTCGTTTGCCCACGTTGCGCTGAGTGCCATTTATTACCGGTTCATTGGTCCAGTCACTGAGCCACACGTTGGCCCCGACTGCAGAAGCATTTTGACAGCAGTACAGGAAACATATAAATAAAGAAACAAGGGGGCCAACAGCCTTCATGTATTGCCAGAAAACAGTCAGTTTGACCTGCAGTTTGAGACAAAATAGAGTTTGTTTAGTTTATAAAAACCAATGCCTTTAATTTCACAGAAAAAATAGCCACTTGCTAGAGTCAGAATTTGTGCAATGAACTAGGAATCACCAACATGAAATCACATTATGCAGGCATTCCTGAAGGCAGAAAATGTGGCTGCAACAGAAGGATGTCCAGAGTAGAGGTATCATATGGAAAACATAGAACTGTTATATAAATAGAAGGAATATATAGCCAGGGAGGATTCATACTTGATGAATCTAAATAAAGAAGAGTCCCATGTAATGGGAAAAATATATATATGTGCTGTGTGTCAAAGAACAATGAGAAAGCATTAAGTGGTGTTTCAATATATTATTGGAAAAGCCCTTTCAGTCAACTGCAGCCAGCCTTCAAAGGACCACATCTGACTGATGGGCAAGGCTACCCACCCAGAAGCTCTCCACTGCCACAAATTATGCAGCTGAGTTTCCTGCATTTGTCTGCTCCTATGCTAGGTAAAGGTAAAGGTAAAGGGACCCCTGATCATCAGGTCCAGTTGTGACCGACTCTGGGGTTGCGGTGCTCATCTCGCTTTATTGGCCAAGGGAACCAGCGTACAGCTTCCGGGTCATGTGGCTAGAATGACTAAGCCGCTTCTGGTGAACCAGAGCAGCGCATGGAAACGCTGTTTACCTTCCTGCCGGAGTGGTACCTATTTATCTACTTGCACTTTGACGTGCTTTCGAACTGCTAGGTTGGCAGGAGCAGGGACCAAGGAACGGGAGCTCACCCCGTCGCAGGGATTCGAACCATCAACCTTCTGATCATCCCTCCTATGCTAGGTACTTTTTAATAAATTAGGAAACATCTTTGAAGAAGTAAAGTGTCCTTATTGTTTAAGCAAACCTTTCTTACCGTGCCAGTTTCAGCAGTTTCTGCCTCAATGAGTTTGTTAGGACTTTTCTTGGGTTGAGTTGTCTCAGGTGGCTTTTTCTCACACACTCTTCTTTTCATTGACATTTTACCAGGGCATTCCCCATCTGAAGATATTACACTGAGCTCTCTGTGTTTTATGTATTAAAATGGGTGGGGTGAAGGAGAAAAATAAGAATTATGGTAATTACGCAGCTGAATGACAGAACAGGCAAGTTCGCTCAATTTCTGTAGTAACGCCTTTAAATAGAGGTTCAGGGTTTACCTTAGGAATTGCTTACGGACTTCGTTTGTCACTGGTTCATTGTCTGCCAGATCTATGTGGTTGCTGAGTGTGTCTTCAGCAAGCAGGACCTCCTCATCTTCCACTAATGCAATGGGATAGGAAATCTTTAGCTTATTTTGGCTTTTTGCTGAGCCAATCTTTTAGAAAGGTTTTGCTGAGTGTACAGCTTCCCAAGCCACAAAAAAAGACTGAAAATCAAGAAGGAAGTTCGACTCTTTAGGGAAAATAAAGAGGGCTTTGGTGTGTTTGGGTTTCTAGGCAATATCTAAATAATCAGGCCTGGGATGCCAGTTTTGACACAAGGAGTGGGGCTAACAGGGTCCCGTGATACAGCATTGTGAACCTTGTGAATTATAACAAGTATACATGGAAGCATTTCTGGAAAGAAATAGGATTGACTGATGATTCCATGGCATTATAATTATACAAGTGTAATGAGGAGGTGGGGGAAGAAGGTAAAGAAAAGCCTCATCTCAAGGAAAAACCAACCTACCAACCTACAGCTAGCTACTTTCAATCCTAATTCTTAATTGCAGCCTTTCCCCCTAGTAGTAAACAGAGTGATGGCACTGACTAGACCAGGTTGCAAGGATCCCCTGGTCCACTCAGTTTCAATTCTCTACAAAAATGGGGGGGGAAACCCCACTGTTCTTGAATAGTAGGCATCTTTGTGTCCCCCCCCCAAGTTTTTTTTTTAAGGGCCAAATTCATACATATATGGGAAAGTGCTCATCATTTTGTATGCTTTTTCTTTAAAAAAAGATTTAAACTCAGTTCCAAACTGCTCCTAGCATTTCAATCTGGCATAATGTAACTAACAGTCTGAGGATAAATTTGAGGCAGGGAGGTTGGAATCCTTACTTGTAGGCTCATCTTCTTCTATGTCTTCATCAGGTGCAAAATTGCGGAGGAACTCTGCAAAAGCCTGGTTTTGTTGCAAAAGCTCTTGGTAGGACCCCATTTCAGAGACTTTGCCATCTATAAGTACAACAATGTGGTCCACCTGTGGCAAAAAATTGATGCTGTGGGTCACCAGAATTCGAGTCTGAAAAGGGAAACAAGACAATGGTCAGGCAATACTCATCCTGCTTTTGTTTTAGCAAAGTAAGAATTAAAACAGGCGGTTTGTCAAGAAGCTGCAATTTGCGATTACTGCAAACAGTCGTGTAAGAATGAAACCAGTTAGAAGTCATCTAAGCCTGAACAAAATAGGATTGCTTTTCTAGCTGCACATTAGTGCAAAGCTGCTGCTATAAAGCAACATATGACTGAGAACGGGGAAGTGGGCTTTTTGGGTGGCAAAGGAGGTCAACTTCTACACTAAACATGTTCTGAGATCATGGCTTACATAGTTTCAATCATTTCTACTTTTAATAATTTTAGGGGGACTAGAAACTCTCTCTGTCTCTTCCCTTCCCTTACCCAAAGAAAAGCAAAGTTTCACACAATTCTACATGTGCCACCATGTTCTTGTACAGTACTATGCTGAAATGACTGCACACATGGAGAATTTTAGATGTTTGTTAGCTCACTTTTCCTTTAAGCATTCCTTCTGGTCCAATAACTTTGTCAAATATGTGTTTGGCCACATGGGAATCCACAGCTGAAAGGGGGTCGTCTAGCAAATAAACATCAGCCTCGCTGAAAACAGCACGGGCAAGGCTCACTCGTTGCCGCTGGCCACCTGAGAGATTGATGCCCTGTGTGATGGGGAAAAGAGAAAAAGCACACCATAGCTTTTAAATTCAACACTACTATCAGCTTCAGCAGGAGCAGGGTGAAAAAAACAACAACTACAATATCTGTATGGTCAATAGCTCAAACATTCTATTACAATGTCCATGGGCTGTTTGTTATAAATCAATGGATGTTGACCTAAAGTAAAAAATATTAGAGACAGTCCCTGTGAAGAAACGGTGGAGAAATTTAAATGTAAAAATGTTGCTTGTGACAGTTTTCTTGCAGTTAACTGAAGGGGGTGGTACTCCTAGCCGTTGTGCGAGAGATGCATTGTATTGGGGTTCAAGTGGCGATGACAGTGTTCCTGAAGATGGTTAACACATCTGATGATGGCTATCTTGGGAGATTTCAGCTATATCAAGTTGTTTACAGAACACTGCTCTTATATGATTCAGTGGAAATCAAAAAGGTCAGAATATGATAGGTCCGTTTGTGGACATTCCATTCAGATCCACAGTATTGGCCCGAATATAAGCCGCACCCACTAATAAGCCGCACCTTTAAAATTCAAGGGGAAAAGAGAAAAAAAGACAATACCCGGAAAGTTACAATAGCTAAAATAGCAAATCGCTATTCAATTGCTCCAATAATAATAATTTATTATTTATACCTTGCCCATCTGGCTGGGTTTCCGCAGCCACTCTGGGCGTCTTCCAACAGAATATTAAAATACAGTAATGCATCAAAAATTAAAAGCTTCCCTAAACAGGGCTGCCTTCAGGTGTCTTCTAAAAGTCTGGTAGTTGTTTTTCTCTTTGACATCTGGTGAGAGGGCATTCCACTGAGCGGGTGCCACTACCAAGAAGGCCCTCTGTCTGGTTCCCTGTAACTTGGCTTCTTGCAGTGAGGGAACTGCCAGAAGGCCCTCGGCGCTGGACCTCAGTGTCCGGGCACAACGATGGGGGTGGAGACGCTCCTTCAGGTATACTGAACCGAGGCCATTTAGGGCTTTAAAGGTCAGCACCAACACTTTGAAATGTGCTCGGAAATGTACAGTTCCGCAGGCACTCACACCCCTAAATGGCAAATGTAGAAGAAAATCCTACGGGTACTAGAGAGGGTTAAACAGTCTCAAGCTTGCAAATCGGCATGAAAACATTTTTTGTTCTGTTTTACCATATGTCTGTTTCAGCAGCGATATCGTAAAAGCCAATTTTTGTAAGGTCGCGGCTTATATTCAGGCCAATATGGTATTAGTCCATAATTATAGGCCAATGGTGTTCTGAAACTCCAGTGAACCTGGTGATTCGTTGCAGGGTTCTGGCTGGAGAGGGCAGGCTTAGCACTGAGGTCAGTCAAGCCAGTCAGCTTGACCGCATCTGGAAGGTTGTGAAGACACTTAGTGAGGAATGACTTGTGTCCTTTACCACCTTGGGCAACCATCACCACCTACATTTGCTGTAAAAGACCTTACCTTCTCGCCTATCTCAGTCTGATCTCCCCCTGGAAGCATATCGAGATCTTGCTTCAAGGCACATGCCTCTAAGACAGTTTGGTACTTCTTCTCATTATGAAGATGGCCAAACAAGATGTTATCTTTCACGGTGGCATTCTGGATCCAGGCTAGCTGGGGAACGTAAGCGACTGAACCCTAAAAGGAGGTATCAAAAACATACATAAAGCAGATCAGTTTGCAAGCCACAAATATTTTCCAAATGCTCAAAATGGATACAATGCTGTACTGTGAACCAACCTTCACGGCCACGTTCCCATGGAGCTTCTCCATGTCTCCAAGAAGAGCAGACACCAAGGATGACTTCCCACAGCCAACATGTCCAACAACAGCCACCAAAGAACCACTAGGGACCAACCAATTGATGCTGTAGGGAGTAAAAGAAGGTAAAACTGAGGGTGGACTAATTTGCTGACCAAAATAAAAATAAAAATGGAACTAGTTAATGTAAAGATAATAAAGCCAAGCAGAATCCTGTGGCATCTTAAAAATATTGTGACATAAGCTTTTGTAGGTCATAACTGATGTTATCAGATCTTTTGAGCTGTTTTTATTGCCCTAGACTTAAGATAGTTGCTCTCTGGAATTTCCATCATAAAGTAAAAAACATGTCTGTCTTTCTTTACGTGCTGTGTTTAAGCACAAGGTATGTACTCTCCTTGGCAGGTATTCAACACAGCATTCCACCAGAGATTCTGTTTAATCAGCTTTCCCCAGATTTGGTCATGTGGTCAGGGAAAGAATGACTGGAGAGTTAATGCCTTCAGAAGAGGGAAGCCTAAAAGATGTCATGACAACACATAGGAGTCTTATAGCCAACTTAAAAAAATAAAGAGACACAATTAGATTCAATTTGTAGTGAGTTGCAAAGAGCTCCCTACCATTTCCCAGCTGACCTTTTCCAGCTTCGGGTCATATGTCCCTTTTTGTATGTGTTCAGCTAAATGAGATTTTACTTTTGCAGTGGTGCACTAAAACAGAGCCATGATTTATTTACTTACTTACACATGTTCCTGTTGCAAGTCACCACATTTCATAAGTTGTCCGTGTGCGCACTAGATTTGATGAGTCATAACTTGGATAAATACCAAAGCTTTTTACAAGACAATTTCAAGGCACTAAGAAGTGCTGAAAAAGTCTACTCATGCTGACTTGGCATCTGAAAGGCAGTCCACCCGTAGGTTCCCAGATGCCTTAAGCATATAGGCTGCCTGTAATTTGTGCCTAGATTAAGACAGTAACTGTCTTGGCAGCTGCATGTAATGCTGGCAGAGATACTGCCAGATACATTTGGCAGAGAATTTTTTTAATGCAGCAGGTTGCTTCACAAGTAACCAGAGAACTCTCCAATTTGGTGGGATTTAAAATACACTCTATATCTTCAGTGCTTTCCCCATGTTTAGGGTTGCCACACATCCGGATTTTCCCAGACAATACTGGGATTTCAATGGCAGAAGTGATGTCCAGGGGGAATTTCCAAAAAGCGGTGGTTTGTCCTGGATGTTCGGCAACACAATTGAAAAATCTCTCCTTTTTGCTCAACAATTTGTTTGTGTTTGGATTTTCGCTTCTTGAACTATGGCAACCCTACCAAGTTTGTTTTCTCTTTGCCTGGTCTGCATATATTCTGCACATTAGTGTTATTAGTGTTATTGCTAGACAGGAGCAAGGAATATGGGGCAACCATATTTACATTTTGAAAATTTCAGTGTATAAAGCAAACAAAAAGCAAAAAGTAGAAACAAGCATGGACACAATCCAGTCAAAGCTGCACACTTTTATGTCCCATTAATTCTAGGTAAACATGTGTTTAGTTATACCTTTGAATACTGAATACTGATGTATGCTCTTGCCCCATATTTGGCAAATTTATGGAACTGTTTAAAAAAAAGGTAATGGACCCCTGACAGTTAAGTCCAGTGGCAGATGACTCTGGGGTTGCCGCGCTCATCTTGATTTACAGGCCGAAGGAGCTGCCTCCAAGTTATAAGCAGTTAGGAAATTCCAATATGTACAAGTGAGTAAAGCTTGCTTACTCTTTCAGAGCTGGCTCAAGATCCTTTGCCCAGCTGAACGTTCCATCTCTTACAGTAACAGCATACCCTGTATTTAAGAAAAGAAGACATAATCTAATGCTGCAGTCCTATACCTAATTAAATTCAGTGGGACTTCTGAGCACGCGCATTGGATTTCACAGTGGCTAGGGGGAGAGGGCAGGCAGAAATCTCAGACTGGGCCTCTTTAATGAGAAGGAAGTGGTGGGGTAAAGGACTGGTGAGATGCATTTGTTGATGAGCTATGGGGAACACAAATGTTTTCTTCTTTTTTGTTGCTCAAGCAGCACTCTGTCACGTGCCCGACCACAAGTCATGCAGTTGAGGTCAGTGCCAGATCAACATTTCAAACTACTTTTTTTGAAAAAACACCACCACCACTTTGGAGAGCTGGTAGATGTGGAACGCTATGGACTGCCGGGACTCTGCAGTAACATCCATAATCCTCTATGCAGCTGTTGTGTTTATGGAATAAGAGGGGAAACTTTTAAAATAAGAGACATCCAGCAACCACAGCTTAAATATTTATCCAGTAGCAATTACTGAAATGCACACTTGTTTATCTCCCCTAGCCAGGCCTGGCCGTTCTCTAGAGATTATACCCAAGTGCTTTGTGCAGTCTAATTCTTAGCAGCTCAAGGACGGCTCAACACTTCCTTCCCCTCTTTTCCTGCAAATGGAGAGGCTTTCTCAAATGGAGAGGCCAACAGAGGGCCACCTGGGAGGGTGCTTCACAGGAGGAGGCATAAGTCCAAGAAGCTCCGACTTGCTGCCTTGATGTTAGAGACACACATAGGCTTCAACTGTGGGGCTGCATTAACCAAATATGAGACTCCTACCATTTCTTCCTCCTCCACTATCCAGCTAAACCATACAAATGAAATGACTCCAGTGTATTATTACCTGGAGTAATTAACTTGGTTTCAACACAGCCTGGATCAAGTTCATCATGTGACAAGAAGTGCTGAATCCTCTTCAGTGAAACGCTCGTCTAGCAGAACAAACAAACGAAAAGGAAAAAAAAAATGAATTTTCGTTATTGCGGTCCTAAGGGAAGAACTGTGCATTAATTCAGGAGGTTATTTATCTGCCGCTCAAATTGTTTTGCTGGTGCAAATAGTACAAATGGGCAGTTAATATGCATCAGCCCTATGTACAGTGTGCTACTATAGTCTGGTTTGGAGGTGGCCCCTACATGACTGGGGTGGGGCACTGGATTTAAACCAACAGGTTGGTCATGATCATATCTGGCTTGGTTCAGACACCCACTCCTTAAGTTATGTTTACATTTGGTATAGCCTTCGCTTTTTGTTTAAATAAAGGACTGGCAGCATTCTTACCTGTGCGATGTTGCTAATGACCTGGGGGAGCATATTGAGTGGGAACCTGAGGAGATTAAAGAGGGAGAGAGACACAAAGGCTTTTTCTGCATCAAGGATGTTGTTTTCATTTACGGTGACATAAACGGCAAAGGTGGTCAAGGCAACCTGTAAGCCAGAAAAATAAATTGAATAAACAACACCTGTCGGCTTGATTTTTTTTAAAGGGAATCAAATGTAGCCTTCCTGGAAATATAAGATCTGAAAGGAACAATCTGTATGGGATGAAGGAACAATTGGTTGGATTATTTGATATGCTAATATGCTATGGAACAAGAAAGCATGGCACCACGCCACAAAAATGCAAATATAATACAAAGGAGTACAAGGAATTCAGCCTCCAGAAGGTGCTTCATAATAGCAGCAGCAACTCAGTATTCTATAACAACATTGAATTGGTCCCCCTGACCACTGTGGATCTGATAGGCAGAGCATGGGGGCAGAAGATTTCCCTGTTCTCTTTTCTCCTAGTAAAGTTGGAAAATTAATCTTGTAGAGCATTCTGCTACAAGGAGAACTACATGAAATAGCTACCCTTTCTCACAGATCTCCTAGTGTACCTCAACTCCACACTGAACAGTGTTACCTTAAAGAATGAGGAAAGCTGGTGTAAACAAGGTGAGGCAGGATAGTTACTGCTTGTTGTAGAAAGTCCACTGTGTCAAAAAGGCCATTCCTAGACACCCCAAACTCAAAATTAATGTTTCAGAATATAGTCCGCTTACTTAAACCAGCATCTCAGCTGCACAGTATAGCATGTTGAGCTCTTTTAACTTGCCCTTTCCTGCCACGTAGGCACAGTAGTAAACTCATTTCACAGATATAGGAAATATTTAGGAGAAGTGATGACCTCCCCCCCCCAAACTATCATCATGCCATGATATGATTCAGTCAAAGAATACTGTGCAAAGTTTTGGTTGTCCTGTCTCAAGGAGGGTATCTATGAGATTGCAGAGGTATAGGGAAAAAACCAATTTAAAATTATGAGACGGGATAGGAACAAAGCTGAGGTCTTAAGCAATCCTGTTCAGAGTTCCAGCCAGCCATGCCCTTTTCTACAATATTCCATTCCAAAACTTAATGGCAATTGCCTTTACGTATGCAAGTCATTCAGCAATCCAAGCAAATGGTGGAACATACCATACAAAATATAATTATCCTAATAACACAATCCATTTCAATATCCAGTACTGTATCTTTTACAATAAATATAAAAATTACAATAAAAAACCCCAGACTCCCATTACAGAAATGGATCCTATCTATTTATTATTTAATTTAACACTTTGGCAAAAAATGTTGGCAGATTTCTACTATATGACATTCTTCATCCTCCATTATTCTTAATCATGTAGGCATTCAGTGCATTCCCTTTTAATAGACAAAACTGCAAACGAGCTAGATCAAATTAAATCATTTCGAGTTCCTTTGGACTCTTGTTTAATCATTCTAATTGTGGCATCTTGTGCTTTCCTGAACCTTGTAAGACTTGTGATGTACAAAAAGCCTGCCTTATTATTGTTTGACTACATATTGCAGTAGAAGGTTAAAACACAAAAAAGATGGGATGGATTTATTCTCCTCTTAAGCTCGATTCAGTCTCTGACCTTTTCTCTCTGTTTTCAGCTGAGCATTCTTTCTGTTAGTGTTGAAACTACACTTACAGAACATCTTTAAACTTAGGAAATGATAACATACGCTTTAGATAAAGAGTTTGGAGGAAGGCTATCTGATTAGCTACTAAAGATAGTATTGTTAATATTTTCTGCTTATGATGTAAATGGGTGAAGATGAATATCTTTGGGAGTGAACAGAATTTAAAGCACTTCATGGTTAGGTTAACAGGAAGGGGGCTTGAGGGTCAAAGAAAGGGAACTCAGTCATGATATAAAAGTCAAGCATTTTGACTTGGGAATGTAATTGATTTTGGTGGAGATGCTGGAAAATAAATATTATTCCCAGATAATAGCTGGAAATCTTGATAAAATTAATTGTCCACTCTTATAGAATGCTGAACTTAGTTCCTTTTTTTTAAATTAACTGTGACCTTTTCTCATTTTTTTAATTAAAAAAATATATATTGTCAGTGTAAATTCTGTCAGAACACACAATGAAGCTCAAAGTAGTACGCTTCCTTCATAAGAGAGCTTAAATTGCCTAGTTAGTTGATAATCTAGTCCTATCTAAATACTGGGGGTAAGAAAATCTCTTAGGAGGGTGGAAATGTGACATATTTGATTTGTTAGCAAAAATACTAATAGGTTCTGTATCACCCAGTCCATTCCATCTATCCTAACAACAGTGAAACAGCATTTTATAGCACTAGAATTCAGGGTCACTGACTGGCAACAGCTACAAGATAAGGCAGGGAAATGTATTTCTTCATACACATACTCAAGTTATGGAATTCACTGCCACAAAATACTGGGGATGGTTACTAGCTAAAATGATTTTTTAAAGCAGGGGTGGATAACTGTGGCCAGGTTTTACTTTCTTTCTTTTTACTCTTAACTTCTACCACTCAGCATGGGTGATTAACAGGGATGACGGGAGTTGTATTTCAGCAACACCTGCAGGGCTATAGGTACCCTATCCTTCTTTCAAAGGATTATACACATCTATAGAACATAATGGCTGCTGGCCAAATGCAGCTTTCATGTTCACAGGAGATAGTATACTTCTGATACTGGGGACAATGAACAGGTACAGGATTGTTTTTTCCATCATGAGCTTCCCAGGCATAACTGACTAGTCCTAGTTGAAGACAGAGTGCCAGACTAGATGGAACTTTGACCACCAATACTATTTTTTTTAAAAAGTAGTTTCAGAATTTGGCAATGTGAAGGATAGCCTACTACAGGCTTACTATTTTTTATTTAGCAAGTAAGTAGACAGCCCAGGAAAGTCCAGATCAAACCAATCTCCTCTCTTTATTATGCTTTCCAGGAAGAGAATTATAATTACATTATTATGAGTAGCAGTAAAAATTGCCATGCTTAGAGTAAGGATGGAAAACCTGTAAACCCCCCCCCACTCCAGATGTTGAGTCTGCAACATCCAGCATCCTCAACTGGCTGGGGTTGATGGGAATAGATGTCCGTCAAGCTCTGGGTGGCCACAGGTTCCCCATCTTTGACTTACAGAGAACTCAAGCTCAGTCATCTTTCCTCTCCTGTAGTACTCCATCTTTTTACAGGGCTTAGGTCCCTCTCCCAGCAGCCACATCCTGAGAAGAAGTCAAGCCATGCCCATTTCTTGCATTGCATGAACAATAACTCAGCAACTGGACTTTTCACAGACTTTTCATATTTTCCCTGGTTAAGTTACAAGGAAGGTCCTGCCAACTTGCAGACAGTTCCTCTGACAAAAGATAAGGTACACAAATAAAGCTTACCAGAAACGGTGCACTGATCCATGCAAATGTTGACAAAGAATTTAGGTAGGCTGATTTCTTCAAAACCTGCAGTTCATTCTTCCTTATCTCCAGAACTTTTTCTGCAAAGGATGGTTCCCAAGCATAGAGCTTGAGAACCTTTATGCCATTTAGAATTTCATTCATTAGCTTGATGCGGGAGTCTTTGTAGCGCATCTGTTGCACCTAAACAATGTTAAAGATCACCATTAACCAATAGCCATTTGTGTAACAACTTGCACTGTGCTTCCCATGTCTAGGTCTCCAAGGAATAGCAAAACAACACTTTCATAAATTTAGATACAATTAAAATACCACACCCACTTTTCCGTATGGATGGTGTACTTCTACACAATTGTAAATAGGTAGGTAAGATCACTGCAAGATGAATAAGAATTTATTATGGGTTGGGCATGTGAACAATAAAGAAAACCCCACTTTAACTCACTGTATCTGGTCAAGGATGTTGATTCAGTTTAGAGATTAAATGTGGGACTAACATGCTTATATCCCAATTGTTTACTGCTAGTAGCCTCGTACCATGTGTTCGCCTGGGAATTCTAAAAAGCCCAAAAAGCAGTACAGCTTTGACCTTGCTTCAAAATGGCGTACAGCTCTAGCCAAACATAGATAAAATCCCGCTCCTTGATCTCAGAAACCATAATCCCTTTTTCATTGTCTAGGACTGCCATATTGCACTGGTACTCACTGCACTTTTATAAAGATAGGAATACTGGCTTCTAGTTTTGTTTTATTTTACCCCCACCCCCCAAAAAACCCCAATTAGATACATATGCACAAAGTCCATTTCATTTTTATTTTTTAAACATTAATGTTTCTCTACCCTGATTCCATTTAAAAGGATCTGAGGCAGGACGTTCTAAGAAAAACTTAGAATTAGAGAACTGCAAATTATTCCTTATGAGCTGTAACTCATGCTTGTTTGAGTTTAGTGGAGAAAGAGAAACATTTGTCAATAAGATCTTATTTGGACTCTTCCTTAGCACTGGCCATTGGCTACTTGATATGCAATAATTATAGGATAGGGGAAGGCGACAGCTCAGTCGCAGAGCATCTGCTTTGCATGCCTAAGGTCCCAGGTTTGATCCCCAGCATCTGCAGGTAGGGCTGGGAGAGATTCCCTGTCTGAAACCCTGGGCACAATCCCAGTTGGTGTAGACAATACTGAGCAAGATGGACCAAAGATGGACTCATTGTAAGGCAATTTTCTCTGTTCCCAATTTTCGAATATGTTCAAGATGCAATATGTGAAGCTTAGCCCTCAGTCACTAGGACATAGGTTGCATTTTAATCTTTAGGTACTTAGAACAAAGCTGAAACCAGCCTGATATTCTGTGTGTGGTTCTTTTGCAGGCAGACTCATCGTCATAAAGGAGGCAGAAAGAAAAGCCATTAATCACTCACTGAGGCTTTTTTTCTGGACTCTTTCCATCACATTTCTGTCCTTGCTGGTGTTACAGAAACCACTGTCAAGCAGCCAAGGGAAGGAATGTGGTTCCTATTTACTATTTAGGTGACTTTTTAAGGTCGGTGGAGGGGGCAGTGGAGACATGGCAGCCTACAGCACCAGGCAATTCACCATTAGATGGTGGTGGTTGTATTCCCCCCACCCACAAAAGAAAATGATCTTTCATTGAATTCCTTTCATTGTGTGCTCTTGTTCAACTGACAAGCCACAAAAGAACTGCACCGTGGAAGTATAAGGAGAGTGAGGAAAACAGAAACAGCAGCAGCTGTAGAGCTAAAGTTCATGCTCAGCTTAAGTGAAATGCAGTGCAGAAAATAAGCAGCACCAATACAGGATCACTAAAATGAAAATAAAAATCAGATGTTTTTAAACATCCCCTCACAATTAAAATGAGTCAATTACGGTGAAAGAAAAGGAATTTTAGTATCACTCCCATTAGAACTGGCCGTAAAACTCTTAATGCTGCAATCCTACATGTACCTGGGAATAAAGCTGTATTGAAAGTTTTTGTTGCAAAGGCATCCATTAATGGTGCTCATGGCAGTATCCTTAGCATATATGTGTGAATATATTCCAAACACTTGTCTAATTGTTCTTGGCTTCCTTTGCTAACTGTGTAGGGCATGTTATAATTTCGATAATAATCACAGGGTAGGATGTTAAGCAGTTCACAGAACTGATCCAGATGATATCCGAGATCTGCAGCTCTGTGATTCAAAACTATACTGAGTGGAGGGCACAGTGGACCTCTACTCTATGGGCAAACTCACTAGTCATGCTCCTTCTGAGCAGAGTACAGTGGTACCTTGGGTTACAAACACCTCAGGTAACAAACACTTTGGGTTACAGACTCTGCTAACCTGGAAGTAGTACCTCGGGTTAAGAACTTTACCTCCGGATGAGAACAGAAATCGTGCGCCGGTGGCACAGCGGCAGCAGGAGGCTCCATTAGCTAAAGTAGTACCTCAGGTTAAGAACGGTTTCAGGTTAAGAACAGACCTCCGGAATGAATTAAGTTCGTAACCAGAGGTACCACTGTATTGGCAGGAAAAATAAAGCACTGTGGAAAAATTTTCTACTACCCACTGCTCTGGAAAAAAAATGGGAAATCTGCAAGAAGAGGTTTTGCAGAATCTGTTCTAGACAGGAAGCAAATGAGAATAAAGTCCAGGGCACAAGATAATCAGGAAAAAACAGACAGGAGAAGGGCTTTGAGCAGGCAGCAGCTCAGGTAAAGTTTCACAGTGAGACTTGAAGGCAAGGCAAGTCAGAAATCCCAGGGCAGACAAGCAGGTGCAAAAAAGCCATGCTCTGCACACGGTAGTCAAATTGCTCTAAGATCTAAGTGCTGACTAATCTGCCAGCACCCTCTTTCTGCTTCCTTTTGCAGGGAGCCTCAGCTAGACAATCCAAATTAGTTTGGAATGGATGTACTAGAGTTTACTTACCTGGAGTGCTCTGGTTTTAATGGCTATTACAGCATTAAATGGGATGAGTAAGACCATCACAGCAACTCCTGCCAGCACAGACGGCCCTAATTCCTTCAAAACGATGCAAAACACATCAGTCATTATTCTATTCTCTTCCAATTAATATTTTTAAAAACTGGAATTTATTGTATTTATACCCTCCTAGAAGCTCAAAGTTCCATACATGATCCTCCTCTCATTTCACTTGCACGAGAGCTGCATGAGGTCATTTAAGCTAAGAGAAGATGACTGGTCCAGTGTCACACAGGAAGCTATGTCCAGCACTCTAACCACTAAAGCACAGAAAGGTTTACATGGCTAAAGTTGACTAAATAGATTTTCAACATGAAGTGCAAGAACCTAGAGAAGCTCTGCAAAATCCTTATGGTACTTCTCTTTTTATCTGCATGAAGCAGTCACATATGTGTACTTCGAAGCTAAGGAAGGAATGGAGGACAGGGGACCAGAATGGGTGGTATTCAACAAAGTTTGACTCAGAACAGACCCATTGAAATTAATGAACACGGCTAAGTTAGCTCTGCTAATTTCAGTACGTCTACTCTGGGCAAAACCCAATTGACTGTGAATTCAAAATCTTTGGGTATTTATTTATAACCAGCACAGGCACTGCTAAAAATGGCTCCTTGGATGCTGTATACTGGCACTCTACATAGCTGGTAAAATATGGTGCCATAACCTGCTTCACAAATGCACCAGTTTATGTCAGGCACAGCATTAGTAAAGGTAAAGGTACCCCTGCCCGTACGGGCCAGTCTTGCCAGACTCTGGGGTTGGTGCGCCCATCTCACTCAAGAGGCCGGGGGCCAGCGCTGTCCGGAGACACTTCCGGGTCACGTGGCCAGCGCGACATCGCTGCTCTGGCGAGCCAGAGCCGCACACGGAAACGCCGTTTACCTTCCCGCTAGTAAGCGGTCCCTATTTATCTACTTGCACCCGGGGGTGCTTTCAAACTGCTAGGTTGGCAGGCGCTGGGACCGAACGACGGGAGCGCACCCCGCCGCAGGGATTCGAACCGCCGACCTTTCGATCGGCAAGCCCTAGGCACTGAGGCTTTTACCCACAGCGCCACCTGCGTCCCTATGGCACAGCATTATACAGAGACAAAAGCAGACAAAAAATGAACCCGAGAAGCTGTTTTTTTATGTTTATCATTAGAGATCTCTTTTATTGAGCTAAGGGGGAATTGAGGACTGCAATGTTCTACAGCAGCTTTGCAAATAAAAACTGAGATAAATAAAAACCATCCCCTAAACTCATCTCTAGGATCCTTCTCCCATTTTACTTCTGCTATGGCTCTTTAAATCTAAGGATATTGCAGCTCACCTGAGCTCTGCATCCTCAGTTATTCATCTGTTCAGACAGAACATTCTAAAGACAAGGGCTTGGAATTCTGCTGGGAGCAACAGGTTGCCTGCAATATGACTTTCCACAATCCCTTTCCCCCTTCAAGCTGGGTCAGCCTTAAGCTTACTGGCTGCACATTGTGCCAAATCAGAGAGAACAACATAAGTGACTCTGTACCTGCCAGAGAAAGGCTAAAGCTAGGCATATCTGGAGCGGCGCAGACCACACCATGTTTAGGAAGGTAGTCAGATCCATCAATCTTTGGGCATCCACTGACATCAGGTTGACAATTTCTCCAACAGTGGAAGAGCGCTTTGCTGAGTTGGTGATGACTAAAGACTGGAGAGACAATGAGAAAAACTCCCTTATTTAGGCATATTTCCTCATTTTGTAATATTTTGATCCTGTACTTCCACCACCCCAAGAATCAGGTTGCAGCTTAGAGATGCTGATAGACCCTGGTCTGTCACTGGAGGCTTCCATGTCTTGAAATACCTACCATTTGCTTCAGTTGGTGTTTTATCTGAATACTATTCTGGGCAGATTGCCTGGCCACAGGTATCCATGCTCTGGGAACATCCAGACTGGACTACTGCAATGCATCAGTCCTGGGGCTACCTCCAAAGACTATTCAGAAACTTCAGTTACCCCAGATTACAGCTTCATGACTCACCAGCTTGGACTGGCTGGTGGGAACATATCTCGCTAGCTTTGTGGCAACTTCACTGGTTCCTGGTGTATTTCCAAGCTCCCACCAGAAAACCTTCCATATTTTTAAGACTCTTATTTTTCAGAACAGAAAGAACATCCTCTCTGCCACTTCTCAGGAGTACTATATCCCATGCAGTAGAAGCACATATTCTATATAAACCATTCCTCTTATCAAACAAAAACTGTATTTCCAAAGATCCACATGGGATGCCTGTAACCTTGTTGTGTTTTGGCAGAATACAGGTGAATTAAAGCTGCCTGACTTCTTATTACTTCTTTGTTCCTGCAATTTGTTAGTTACTTTTTCCAAGAGCATCACGTCCCAGAGTTCCATAAACCATGGCTCTTGTATTTAAAGACCTCGCAAACTTCGCTATAGTATGTCTTGCAGCCCTCATGAGGTCTCTTTGGGTAAGATCCTGTGCCTCTCCCTCATAAACAAGTAATAAAGCAATTTTTGGATCTAAGGCAATAATTTGGTTAGCAATCAGCTGTGTCTTGCTAAAGACTTTAGTCCAAAAGGAATAAACAATAGGAAAAGATTGCCACATGAATACCTTCCATATTAAGAGTTTTGAATTGAAAGAAAGCTCTTCAGGAAATGTATATTAAGGATCAGTTCATGTTACGACCACCATTATAAAGAAGCTACTTTAACAACACTATCTTATGAATGTTCACTAGCAAGTAAGACTTTACTGTGTCCAATGGGTCTTACTTCCTTGTAAGTGAGCTTGGGTCTGCCAGTCTAAGACCCTCCCTTTGGCAGCTGTTCTGCGTAGTGGCTCATCATGTAAGATTTTCCACATGTAAGATTTTTCCACAAAACAAAGATATGTCAAAACTTGGTACTCACAGAGGGTGGGGTGGGCTGGGCTTCCATTATGCATTGTATTGTTATATTAGCCACTCATTAATAACTAAAGATATAGAATTGTTCCAACCACTACTACACTCATTTGAGTATGCAAATATAAGCAAACTCAAATACAGTCTTGTTTTTTTATATATCCTGTTTATACAAATGACTTGGGGAACTTGCAAAACAGAGGAATAATTAAAATAGTTTGGTATGGAGGAGAAGTATTTGTGAGGATTTCACAAGCAGCTGTAGCTGGGGTACCAAGAATGCAAACACATGGTGCACAAATAGAGCTAAATGTACACAGTATGTCATACACCAAGCATCAAATCCACTTTTTACATGTGTGCAATGGTTAGTGTTACCAGTTGAAGAACTATTCTTTCAAGAATGATTTTCAGCTGCCACAAATTCGTTTAGCTTTTACACAATCGCTTTTAAGCAAATCTGATTAATAAAAAAAGCAAGACAGTATGGCACATCTATCAGGCTAGTACCATAAAAACTCAGCATGGTGTATCTGGTGTTGAGCAGGTAGCAAAATGTGTTTTCCTGCACAAAAGCAGGCCTGTGTTGGGCAATACCAAGGGCAATTTGGGTTACATTCAAAAATAACAAAACTGTGGCGAACATGGTTAGGATGGTCCTAATTATCCAGTTACAAACACCAAAAGAATATGGGTTTATATTCATTCTACTTGCTAACATAATATTAGAGAGTCCTTCACAAGCACACCAATTTATACAAAATCCTATATATCCGTGTGGATCTTTTCCATCCAGCTGGCACTATGCTGGAAGGAAAGCAATTAATGGGTGGGAAAGACCCACACATTAAACCTCACCCGCATGCCTCTGGTAATCTCACATGCAAAGACTGCAGCCACATCTGAGCTTGCTTCCACATGGCTGAATGTGTGCGTGTGAAGGGAGCCCAAGTCTTTGAAGGAGATGTCAAGTGAGGTGGGCGGGGAGGATAGTTGAATAGTTGCAGGATTGTTCTTGAGATGTCAGCCACCCAAGCACTGGTTGATGAGAGCCAACTAAGAAAAAGGGCAGGATTAAGTAATGATGCCAGAATTATGGAAATCCAGATAAAAGGACAGTTCTGGACTGGGGGTGGTCAAAGCTGGGCTGAGAGCTAGATTAAAAATCCTTAATTCTTTAAGATTTAATGTTGCAAGTGGCAACAGAAGCATTTATGAATAAACTGCAAATGACAGAACACTGAGAAGAAACATGGAATGTGTATGTGCAGGATTAGAGATAGTTGATGGAAGTCTTTTCCTGACACTGCTTGCAATACACAGTCCAGGGCTTGTGCATTTGAATCCTCCCTCTCTTTCACTCCTCATATTCAGTGCATTGCCAAGTCCTATTGGCTCCTCCTTTTTACAACATTAAGAAAATACGGTGCTTTCTTTCTGCACCCTCAAGCAAAATCTCTTGTTCATATTCACTGCCTGTGCTTGCAAAAACATTAGCCTGCTTCTACCTTTCTGTAGATCATCCCGATGATGCCCGTTCTCAGTCTCATCCCAGTAACAAAGCAGTACTGGAAATGCTGGTGAAGGATTATAGTCTGAAGCACCGCAGAGGAAAACATCAAAGCTGCAGTCAGATATCCCCACCATAAGGGAGCGCTTTTATTCTTAATGAAGCCAATTAACAGACTGTTTAAGAAGGAGGTGAAACAAATAGACAACAAGGGGAAGAAACAATGAGATTAGTGGGGCAAAGCACAACACACTATTGATTCTTACCCACAGCAAAGTAGAAGCACCAATAATTCAAACCATTCTTTTGGGCACATGCCTAGAAGGCATAAGACCACCTCAAACATCTTATTAATTGTTTTATCCACTTCATTTTTCTACAGCAATCCAATTTTAAAAATCTAAAATAAAAAATATTGTGGAAAGTAGGGGAGGGGTGGGCAGACATCTGTACATTGATTGGTGTTGTGTGTTGGTCAAATGGCATACCTGGATTTCACTGTGCCAGCATAGTGTGTAAAGGTAAAGGGACCCCTGACCATTAGGTCCAGTCATGGCTGACTCTGGGGTTGCGGCGCTCATCTCGCTTTATTGGCCAAGGGAGCCGGCGTACAGCTTCCGGGTCATGTGGCCAGCATGACTAAGTCGCTTCTGGAGAACCAGAGCAGCACACAGAAACGCCGTTTACCTTCCCGCCAGAGCAGTACCTATTTATCTACTTGCACTTTGACGTGCTTTCGAACTGCTAGGTTGGCAGGAGCAGGGACCGAGCAACGGGAGCTCACCCTGTCGAACCACTGACCTTCTGATCGGCAAGTCCTAGGCTCTGTGGTTTAACCCACAGCGCCACCCGCATCCCTCTAGTGTGTAGAGGGGCTGAAAAGCTGAAGCAAGTTACAGCTACATAGTACATGCAAGGCACGGTAAAATGGGCCAGCTCTATCATGAGGCAAAATGAAGCAACTGCCTCGGGTGGTGATAGGAAATTTGTGCTTCCTCACAAAGCTCTCTGCTAATCTGCCACAAAGATAGTCTGGCCACTTTCCTGTCTTCTATACTGTTTTCTAGCATCATCCCCTGCCCTCTTCTTCTGCACAGCCACTACCTGGAGATGCTAAGGATTAAACCTGGGACCATCTACATGCAAAGCATATTTCACTGAGCTACAGCCCTTCCCTATCATGAAGACAGATGCAGATCCTGCCTCAGGCAGCACAATGTCTTGTGCCGTCCCTGACTGGAAAGCATGCACACATGTAATCTTTGCATCTGCCAATCAACACACATAGATGAACTTTTGTGTGTTGCAGTTCAAAATGGGATTCTTTCCCATGTAGACACGCAAGTGTGAACTGGAAAGAAATATGGTGCATGGAGGAGATACCTCCTCCATTTAGTCATGTTAGCGATATGTCTAAATGAAAGCCTCCCTTGTTTCCCACTCAGTGTTCTTATGCAAAACTAGTAAACACATGAAAACCCATTATATATTTCCTCATTGACAGCCTTTCCCTATCAGACTGCCATTCTCCCCTGCGATTCCCCACATCTGCTATGCAGATAGGCAAGGACTCAGCACAGGATAAAATAGGTGTCCTGTGACATGCAGGGAATGGAGTGCAGTAAATGAGAAAACTCCAAAAGCTTGCAGAAAGCAAGTGGCGCCTTAAAACTATTACCTTTTCACTAAAAGGTAAAGGTAAAGGTACCCCTGCCCTTGCGGGCCAGTCATGTCCGACTCTAGGGTTGTGCGCCCATCTCACTTAAGAGGCCGGGGGCCAGCGCTGTCCGGAGACACTTCCGGGTCACGTGGCCAGCGTGACGAAGCTGCTCTGGCGAGCCGGCATCAGTGCAGCACACGGAAATGCCGTTTACCATCCCGCTATAAAGCGGTACCTATTTATCTACTTGCACCTAAGGGTGCTTTCGAACTGCTAGGTGGGCAGGAGCTGGGACCGAAAGACGGGAGCTCACCCCGCCGCGGGGATTCGAACCGCCGACCATGCGATCGGCAAGCCCTAGGCGCTGAGGTTTTACCCACAGCGCCACCCGCGTCCCTTTTCACCAGCTATTCACTAATGCAAGGTTTCCCAAAATAGGGTTCTGCTAGCTAGGGGTGATGGGAGTCGTAGTTAAAAAAAACAGCTGGAGAGAGACCTAAGTTTTGGAAACACTGTGCTAATGGATCATGTGAAATGAACTTGAATGAGAGTGCAGAACTCACCCTAGCAACTTGGGGTTGACGAAAGACAACAGATCTTGAATTAATTTAAAGAAGGAGCCGATTAAGAAGTATGGGCCAAAGGTCCTAAGTAAGGCTTTGAGAAAAGAGGGTTCTTTTTGCTTTGCGTTACTACTTATCAGGATTTCTGTTTCCTCAAGGCCATCACCAACATGGTTCTCTATTTGGTTCGAGCTTTTTGTATAGGATATATCCTTTTTCCTAGGGGAACAAAAAGACATTGTTAAAGTCAGCTGAAAAAGTGGAGGGTTTGTTAGGAATGTTGACTCTCTTAAATAATAGCAGCCTTTGGGCCTCAAATGTGGCCTTGCTTCTGTGAGAACTGCTAAGATATGTTTGTAGGATATGGGCCCCACATTTTAGTAGCCAAGAGCAGGGAGCAGTTTCCCCCATGAAAAAAGGGGACCTCAGTTTGAAGTACTGTCTGTGTTAAAATCAGTACTTTATTTAATAACTACGTTAAAGCTGCATATTTAAATTATAGTGACATAAGGCAGCACATTTGGAACCTGATTCACAAATTAAGTCGTATGAGATATTACTACTGCATTCCCTCTGCTTGGTGTATTCAGGGGCAGAAACTTCCACATCAACCTATCAGATCAACTGATTTGAGTGAAGACTGGCCAGTTCATGGAGGAATGATTAAGATTAAATTAGTTTAGTTTACTTAAATAAAAAGCTGTAGTCTAAAGCTTTGGCTGAGGCAAATACAGCCTTCGGCATCTGATAATTTCCCTTTCCTGTTCAGCAAAATGATGGTGGTGGTGGTGGTGGTGATGGTGATGATGATGATGACATACTTGCTTTGGAAAGCAGCCACATTTCAAACATCAACATTTTTTTGGTTTTATGGTCTTTCAAGAAATAAAACTAATGGGTGATAGCTTTACTCAGAAGAGACCAATTGAAATCAATTCACACAAGTAATTTAGGTCCATTGATTTCAATAGGTCTCATTTGAGGTTGGATAAAACCTACTAAATTATTTTGTTTAGTATTTTATGAATCAAAAAGCCCTGTTACCACTACAGCTATGGTTTTGCCATGCATCTTCCAGTATTTTTACCTCAATTATTTTATGTCTAACAGCCTATAACTTTATAACAGTTTTGACTATCCTTTCACTGATTTTGCGCCCAACCAAACCGCTATTCCAGTGACATTTCAAGACAAGGGCACAAATTAATGGAAGTCAGGTATTTGCCCAAACACATGAAAGCTCAAAGCATGGGGAAGGGGGTGCATGCGCCAGTCCCACACCACACACCTCTCAGTCCCTGCCCTTCCTCCTGTTGAATAGGGAAAGGCCCACAGGGACTTCTGTTTCTGTTTACTTGAACGCAAATTGAACCCCTTCATGTGATTGGGGAAACTGATCCTTAACTTAGCTTAACTCATGACAAAACATCAACAGCGACCTGATCTTCTCTCTACCCCCCTGGTATGGTCACATAAAGAGAGAGCTGGTATGGGGTGATTTCAAACAAATGATCCACTATGTACACAACATGCATTCTGAGGTGGAAGGAACTGTACTGTGTGTCTTATCAGGTATGCATGTGATGGCTCTTGAGCCATACACAGCTGAGTGATTCAGCGTACCAGTTATCTCTCCGGATAAGATAAAACCTCAGACACTCTGCTATTTACAGATATAGAGAGCATTTATCCTCAGTGTTCTTATTTTATTAATGTTCTGCCTTCTGCTTTGCATACAGACAAGTTTAAGAACATTTCACATAATGAAGGTATTTGTCCCTGTGGGATCAGAGAGACAAAACTTGTGGGTCATTTTAATCTATATATGACAATTTGTATAATAAGCCCAGAAAGAAGCTGATTGTACCTTTACCCGGAAGACCCACTGAAATAAGGCTATCTCTTGTTTAAATGATTCCTCTTATATTACTGAAAATGTAGCTAAATTCTTCCTATCTAAAATATAAATTAAGAGCCAGATGGTAAAGCAGGAAACTCCCTTTTGGCCCCTCTGTAAATATCAGTATTTTTATTATAGTTATCCTGTTTGCATCCCCTTTTATTGGTCTGTAACCATAACAGATAAGTCATCATCACTCTGCTAAGAAGTGTTTGTAGTATGTGACCTAGTTTAGATTTAAAACAGAAAGTAGCTTTTTGCATTTTAACACTAGCAGCCTCATACCAGGCATGGCTCAGAATTTCTAAGAAACAAAATCAGCACAGTTTTGAAATCAATGGTTAAAAACAGTGCAATTTTGAAAGGTTCAGTCGTCCATCTTCATTGTATCCAAAAACAGACAAAAAGCTGCACCTTGATCTCAGGAACCGCATGCAAAAATAAGTTATGATATCTTAACAGGTGTCCAATTCACAGTGAACAAACAACTTTCCAAAATATAGAGGCTGAATCAGAGAGGGCAAGAGTTACAATTTCAATTGAAATTCAAAGAATGATACGGAAGCATGACAAGGCATAAAGGTAAAGGTAAAGGTACCCCTGCCCATACGGGCCAGTCGTGTCCGACTCTAGGGTTGTGCACTCATCTCACTTAAGAGGCCGGGAGCCAGCACTGTCCGGAGACACTTCCGGGTCACGTGGCCAGCGTGATGAAGCTGCTCTGGCGAGCCAGCACCAGCGCAGCACACGGAAACACCGTTTTACTTTCCCGCTATAAAGCGGTACCTATTTATCTACTTGCACTTAGGGGTGCTTTCGAACTGCTAGGTGGGCAGGAGCTGGGACCGAACGACGGGAGCTCACCCCGCCGCAGGGATTCGAACCGCTGACCATACGATCGGCAAGTCCTAGGCACTGAGGTTTTACCCACAGCGCCACCCGCGTCCCATATGACAAGGCATACACACATGTAAATGAGGCATACACATATGACATGAGGCATACACATACACATACACATGAGGCATACACATATGGCAAGGCATACACACATGTAAATGAGAATACAGAACTCCTTTGCAGTGTGCCAGATGGTTAGTATGGAATTAGGTGTCACTGAGAGATGCTCAGCTAACATGCTTCGGTCTGTACCATCTGTTTCTTCTTGGTTCAATGGAAGGCTACACTAAAATAACTTTTTTGGCTCCTATGAGCAGACCAGATCATTGAAACTTTCTGATGGAAAATGATGTGTACACTGACAATTCCTGCTCTCTCTCTCTCTCTTTTGCATTGCTCTTTATTATACAAGTGAAACTTGAAAAATTAGAATATTGTGGAAAAGTTCATTTATTTCAGTAATGCACCTTAAAAGGTACAACTAATATATGAGATAGACTCATGACATGCAAAGCAAGATATGTCAAGCCTTTATTTGTAACAATTGTGATGTTTATGGTGTACAGTGTCAGTGTTTGTAAAAAGCAAAAAAGGAGGAAAAGGTTCTGACCTCCCTTTGTCTCCTCAGCCTGGTCCTCGGACCCTTGTCGGCACAAAAAGAGTCCATGAGAATATCCTTGCAGAGTTTTATTCTTAAAAGTCTTTGTGCAAAACACGGCTGAATACACACCAGCACTAACCAACCAACCAACCCAAACACCAGCCTCAGCACAAACTAACATTTCTCACTTTATATATACAACCTGCTGCAGGCCGCTGAGTCATGCTGACCCAGCTTTATTCGCATTAAAGAAACAGCTGCCATTTTAGCCGTGACATACAGCTGATGAAAACCCCAAATTAACAATCTCAGAAAATTAGAATATTAAATGAAATCAGCAAAACAAGGACTGCAAATAGAGCAATATTGGACCTCTGAGAAGTAGAAGCATGCACATGTATTCAGTACTTGGTTTGGGCCCCTTTTGCATCAATTACTGCCTCAATGTGGCGTGGCATGGATGCTATCAGCTTATGGCACTGCTGAGGTGTTATGGAAAACCAGGAAGCTTCAATAGCAGCCTTCAGCTCTTCTACATTGCCCGGTCTCATGTCTCTCATCTTTCTCTTGGCAATGCCCCATAGATTCTCTATGGGGTTCAGGTCAGGCAAGTTTACTGGCCAATCAAGCACAGTAATCCCATGGGCATTGAACCAGGTTTTGGTACTTTTGGCACTGTGGGCAGGTGACAAAGTCCTGCTGGAAAATGAAATCAGCATGCCCATAAAGCTCGTCTGTGGAAGGAAACATGAAGTGCTCCAAAATCTCTTGGTAGATGGCTGCGTTGACCCTGGACTTAATGAAGCACAGTGGACCAACACCAGCTGATGACATGGCTCCCCAAATCAACACAGACTGTGGAAACTTCACATTGGACTTCAAGCATCTGGCATTGTGTGCCTCCCCATTCTTCCTCCAGACTCTGGGTCCTTCGTTTCCAAGTGAGATGCAAAAGCTGCTCTCATAAGAAAAGAGATTTGGGGAGCCATGTCATCAGCTGTACGCTATAAACACCACAATTATAACAAATAAAGGCTTGACATATCTTGCTTTGCATGTCATGAGTCTATCTCATATATTAGTTTCACCTTTTAAGTTGCATTACTGAAATAAGTGAACTTTTCCACAATATTCTAATTTTCTGAGTTTCACCTGTATGTATGTCCAGTTCTTATGCATTTAGCTTCAGTAATTTAATTCTCTTTTTAATGCATTAGACGGATAATCTTAACGCAAACCCAAACCCTCTCCAAAAAGCCACATGAACATGGTGGTGGGTATTCCACAACCATTCCATGCAAGTATGGGTTTGTTCTGAGAATCTCAGCTTTCCAATGGGACCCCACACAACCCAGAGCCAGTGAGATATGTCTTCTGAGAAAGAGACATGGAACACCTTGTGGGGAACAGCAGCACAACTGAGGAGCTGGAATAACCCACATTAGTTCCAAGGCAGCCTGATAACCCCTCCGACCGCATCCCAAGCCGCATCTTCATCCCCAGTTCCACATCATCACTACCTGGGTCTCAAGAGCAAAAGCAGCAGCAGATCCAATGGGAAATCTGGAGCTGGCACAGGAATGAACAAGGGTCCACTCCAGAAAAGGGAGATCCCACTGTAAACAATAACCCAGCAGAGGAAGAGGAAGAGGAAGAGGAAGAGGAAGAGGAAGAGGAAGAGGAAGAGGGAGGAAGCTGGCAACAAGGATATTGACCTGTTTTTAGGAGGTAATTTAATTATTGTTTGATTTTATACTAATGTTACTGTATATATCTGATTTTAGCCGCCCTGAGCCCGACTTCGGCCAGGGAGGGCAGGATATAAATAAAAGTTGTTGTTGTCGTCATCATCATCATCATCATCATCATCATCATCATCATCCCTTCCAGTTCTCCTCTAATCTCTTGCTGGGTCAACAGCTCCCTACGGTCCAGCTCATTTGCTCAACTCCAGCTCCCACACAAGGTCCTGGGGGCCTGGACACGCTTTTTTTCTCACCCCTCCCCCACAGAAAAGTTATAGTTTTTATTATTATTAAGATAATCTTGAAAGTGTGATAGAAAATGCAAGTAAAATGTGACACTAGAATGGGGGTTGATTACTGGTTGTTCAGAGATACAGTTCCAGTGCCTTGAGGATCCTTGCCTCATCCTTTGATTAGCAAAAGCCTAACAAATTATGCAAAACAAGCAAACACATGCACATTAGCTTAACATATGCACATTAGCTTAATTCTGCATTTTACACAGTTATCATTTATGTAGGCTGCAATATTTTTAATTTTTTTTGACACATTACGATGGCATACAATTTTGGTGATTTTCTAAAGCACAGTTAAAAAACAAGAGTTTATGCACAAAAGGAAGCCTAAGAGTGACTTACTGTTGCACTTCTTGATTTTGTTTATCCCACTCTTTCTGCAGCTTCTGTACTATCAGTTCAGATTTATCATCCGCATTCAGAGACCATAAATCTTTATCTTCAAGAGGCTTCTTATATCCCTGGATTGCCATACTGTATTGTTAAAAAAATCAAAAAAGGACGTTGGTAATCAGTTTGGACACACAATTCAAACTTTCTCAAGAGAGTACTGCAGTGTTACGCGTAATGTGCAAAGACCTCTACAGACAGTGCATGTGAGTACACACACATTTAATTCCTCCTTCTTCTACACTAGGCATCCAGGACAACTTACCCAGCTACTGGATGGCAGAAGCTGTTGTACATTTCCCTGCTCCATATCACATGCTGCTATCAGTGGGGTGGGGACAGGGGACATGTGCAATGTTGTGGATACAGGTAAATGGTTCTGGAAGTAACAGGTAGGGAGGTGGGAAATAAATACATATTTGCTGTTTGCAGCAATGGCCATGTGTTTAACATAAAATGAATTTTTGGTCTGACTGCAAGTCAAGTACAAAGGAGTGATCAAAGATGAGTAAGACCAAGTTTTTCTACTAAGGGGTGAGCTGTGCTTCCCATCCACTCTCCAATGTTCACCTCAGTAATGACACACATATGGCCTCTGGATGCACCAGCATCCTGCCCTCCTCCACAATCCTTCAAGCAGGCATCTACTTTTTCTGTCTCTGCCCACCCCCATCCACACCAACACCTTGCTTGTATTTTTGCTCAACACCCTTTAAAAGTGCTCTGAGAAGCAGAGGAGGTGGCATTGTGGCTGTCACAAGGCATAACTAATCAGCACCAAAAGGAGGGATTTTGCTTCATGATTGACACAAACACTAGCCAGTCAGTGCTGTGCTTTGGTTTTCTGATTCAAACCAAAACACAAGGTTTTCCCTGAGTTCAATCTGGGAGTAAAGATGGTAAGTGCACAAGATGAGGTTAGCACATTTTCAAAGCAGTTTCACCATGCAAATATTGTATGTCTGGTACCAGAACTTCAACTCCATCACACTTTTTAGCACTTCCTTGATGCCTCCAGTATTATCCCACCATGAATGTCTGCTGTGCTTTGCCATCACCTTGGGCACCCTCAAAATCCTGTCTAATCTTTGGCATAATACATTACTAAAGTATTGGCAAACAAGAGGTTCTGTTCACATACAACTCTGTTCACATACTTTCATTTATTACAGTGATGATAACCACAAACATAAGGGGGTTTAGTGGTTGAACCTTGACTGTAGCCAACCTTAAATGCATTTTTTTTTCTGGCTCCCCGCTCCTGCTTTTCCCACATGGCAACAAGATCACTACTGACGTCAATGTAACTGCTGCTGTCAGGGATGTTAAATAGCTCTCTGTTGACCTCTTGTCCTCCTGCATAAACTCAACTGAATTTGGGAACTGACTACAAATGCTACAAGTTCACCCATCTCTCTTTAAGAGGAAAAACTAGGACAAAATGATTTAAATCTTGGTAGGAAAGTGGCATTTTAAGTTGACATCAAACTACTATCCAACAGAATTGCTAACGCTTGGAAGTCTCCGGATATTAACTATTTTCCTTGAGGCCTTAGTTTTTCATCCATGCATTTGCCATTTGCAGCAAAGGAGGCAGCCGAGCCTCCTGTTGCTAGGTGGAAAGTCTTTTATTCAGTTTCTAAGTGGGAATCTCTATGGGACGATGTGGCACAATGAATAGGCTGCTAGGTTCAGAACTAGGGAGAATTCAATTTGGTCTGCCTTTTTAAAAGTGAGCCGACCTAATATGCATCTCCTGAATTAATACACAGACTGGAAAGTAATTATCATTAAGATTTTGCACTTATGTAAAAATGGTTTTTGGCTTTAAAAAGCAGCCATCATCACAGGCGTGGCACATCTGGAACTACACTTGACAAACCAATGACACCAATATACTTTAGTTTACTATGGCAATAACTTTCATTTTTGTTTCTTTCTTTTGTAGCCCAGACTTTATTACGCAGCCCATACAGTAAACATGCTTGACTTTTGTTTTGTTTTTAAAGGGTCAGAAAGTGGGTGGATTTCTGGGGTGAAAGACTTTCGCCATCCCATCCACCAATGTGTTTTGATGATACACTTTTGCCTTTAAATGCTATCCCTGGAACGTAACCTCCACATAAGTTGAGAGTCACCTGTATTCAAATACAATTTTTGTACAGTTTTTTTTTCTTTTTTAAATCACAGATTAATGTGGAAATCAGATGGAATAGACTTATGAATGAAAATGTGCAAATTGCCTCTCAGAACTCTATTCTCAGCCCTGTGTTTTTTTTTAACAACAACTATTGTTGTCTTCTAATTGCAAAGAGAACCTTGAAGATAAAAGCTTAGATTTTTTTCCCTAAATTGCAAAATAACCCTCTTCAACCTTGCACAAAGTATGGCTTATTAAACTAATCTCCCTCTTCTTTGGAGAGGGGGAAAATGCAACTTCCCCTCCCCTTTAAAAAAAAGACATTTTTTGGAGAGTTGAAGGTTGACAAAGATTTGTTTCATCATGTTACACACGAGACTCAAGTTTCCTTTCCTGCTGCACAGTAAGAATAATAAAAAACACCCTATAAAATACGATTCCAACAGGAAATGAAACCTGAACCTTAATTGCCAATTCAAACATCACTGTGCAAGTTGTTCACAGTGTTAGCCAGCATTTCCCAACCTGGAAATAAGCACACAGCACTCCAGTTTCCCATCTGTGAACTTAGCTGCTGTCTCACACTTCCTGCACCTCAGTTCTGAAAGGTGATCTACGCCAGGGATGGGCAGACTTGAGGCTTGCTGCAACTACAGTACTTCGTTTTCTGCCAGAATCCTGAGATCCACCAACCAGCCCATTGTGCAAACGAAATATATTTAGAAGTAAATATACTTCTAAAGCTCAGGAATTTGTTCTGAGTACTTTTGTTAACCTCTACTCTAATAAGCACAAAACATCTGGGTGTGGGGTAGAGGGAAGAGCATGAATGAATGCTGTATTGTATAGGAATGTAGCTAGGCAACCAAGAGCACGAGGGGAATCTCTTGTACGGATGCCACTTCAATATTGCTTTCAGCAAAATAAGAGGTTATCTACAAGAGCTCAGTAATGCTTACCTTGTAAACCACCAAAATGTGATCTTCGAAAGGAAACCAGAATTTAACTCTGGACAGGGATTCTACAATAAAAAGTTGAAGACATGAATTTGTTTTTGTTTCTTTAAATCCAATATTTTAGCCAAAGCTTTTGTAGCCAAAGACTACCATGCATTCAAAATCATTTGGAGATATATCATGGGATGCATATATTAAGGATGTGCTGGAACTCCTGCCAATTTCCTGCTCCCCACCACCTTCCCCCAGCTCTGAGCAGTGTTTGAAGGGCTATGGCTGGATTTCACAATCTGATCTCAACAAATCCTGCTAATAGCAGACATAAAAGCAAGGAGTGGATGTGTGTTTTAGCTATTACCAGATAGCAAACACAGGGGATCCTTCTTGATGGAGCAGCCAGGCGGGGGCAGGGGGGGGGAGGAGAAGACACGAGGCAAGACAAAAGAAAGCCTCTCTGTCCTGCTGCCAGCAGACTTTATTAAGACTAGGTTGTGGCAGAATGGAAGGAAAAGATTTTCTCTTACTGCAGAATCCACAGTCAGCTTCCAGGCCATATGAAAATAAGGTACGATTGGGCCATTCTTTCGCACTAATTGTCACACAAAGGGACAAACATCCCAAAATCCCACCACCACCAAAAATCAACTACTTCACCAGGCTGCTGTCCCAATTTCTGCCCTCTCCCTCCACAATGTCCTTTTAGCAAAGAACATCACACATAAATTAGCACCTCATTAAGTACTTCCCTCTCACACATGACTTCTTCAAAGCAGGCTAGCAGTGAGTCCAAACTCACACCACGCCTGCTTTGGGTTGTGTATAGGGAGCAGGTCGTCATGGGGCTGGATTTGGTACATGAAGCCTACAGTTGTTGATGTCTAAGGTAAATACTTTCCTTAAACATATACAGTGGTGCCTCGCAAGATGAAATTAATCCGTTCCGCGAGTCTCTTCGTCTAGCGGTTTTTTCGTCTTGTGAAGCAAGCCCATTGACGGCTTAGCGGATTAGCGCTATTAGCTGCTTTTAGCGGCTTTTAGCGGCTTATCGGATATGCAGATAAGCGGCTTAGCAAAAGGGGGGGGGAGGGAAAAAACCCCGCAGGAACTCGCAAGACATTTTCGTCTTGCGAAGCAAGCCCATAGGAAATTCGTTTTGCGAAGCACCTCCAAAACGGAAAACCCTTTCGTCTAGCTGGTTTTCCGTCTTACGAGGCATTCGTCTTGCGGGGCACCACTGTAGTCCAGAGGCAGAACCCTAATCAGAGACACTTAAGGTGAGATGTAGTGGTTTGTTCCAAGACACCTTCCAGGAAAATCAGAGGATGTGGACACGCATTCTTAAATTAGCTTGGTTGCTCATGAGAAATTATAGAAGGCAGTCACTGCAAGAAGGACTTACTTACAGGGTCTAAGTTAACCGGAGAGAAAAATGGAGACTTTTCTTTAAGACACGAAAGAACCAACTCTACAAGGATCAGTGCCAAGTATAGATAAAATGTGATAATCCGAAATCTGTCTTCCATTGGGTTCTAGGGAGAGACACAAGATTTTGAATCAATATACAAGGAAAGTGTTCTTCACTAAAGGCACGGGGAAAGGTTAAATGGTTAATGAGAGGGGGAAAGTTAATGAGGTCAAAGGAGAACTTGGGTAAAACAACAGACAAATATAGTACTGTATGTATATGCTCCCCTTGAGGGGGAAAAACAAATTATTTAATCAACTCATGGGGTGAAACACTGACGCTGTCTCCCTAGGACATTGATGAGGAAAAAGACCATTAGAGTAATAAAATATTATTATTAAAAACAAATATTTAATATTTCAGGTGGAGGTGGCTATTAAGTGCAAAGCCTAACAAAACTATTTAGGATCTTGTGTGATAATAAGTCTTGCTCTGGTGCCTTAGCTGTTTCCCACTGGAATCATCTGCAACCCCCACCCTCTTCCTTTGTGAAGAAGTATGGAAGATCCTGCCTTCAGGGCTAGAAATCTGAGCCTCAAGGCCTCCCCATTTGGCCTGCAAGGCCATTTCATCCAAGCCATGGTCACCTGCCCTGCACCTGATGTCAAGTGCTTCCCAGGTGCCAAGCGTGGGGTTTGCAAAGCCCCTTGCCCAATTTTTCCCAAGCACCCATCAACCAGTTGATTGTTTGACGTTTGGAAAAGGTGGGGGAGCAGCAACATTGTCCAATGACATTCGTGGTGTCACACCATGGCCACTGGTGTGAATGAAATTTAACACGACATGCCAGTATATTAGTCAAAAAGTCACAGCTCCCTAACACAACAGGTGAAAGGAACAATAGAAAATGGGACAGGAGTACCAACATTAAAATCAGGAAAACTAATGTAATATTCTGCCATGTCTGCAGGCACCCTTAAGACTACAACTCCCATCAGCCCCAGCCAGAGAGAGGCAGGGGGTTGACAGATGCTGTAGTCCAAACATTTGGAGGACAGTAGAGTGGTGAAGGTTGTCATAGACATTCTAGATATATGACTCCCACCTTGTTGGATTTGAACTATTTTCTGATTCACTGCTGGACAAAATGCAAGGTGCTGATTTGGATTGTTAAAGACCTAAATGGCTTGGGACTTGGATTCCTTAAGTACTGCCTTCTCCCATTATGTTCCATCCTGCATGCTTCATTCAATGTCTGAGGCCTTGTTCCAAGTGGCATTGCTGAATGAGATATGGCAGACGGCCACTAAGACCATGCCCATTTTAGCAGTTAAACCCACTTTATGGAATGCTTTCCTTAAGGAGGTTTGCCAGGCTTTGATACTTTATTATTTCAGGCAGTTGGCCAAAACACGGCTGTTTCAGAAGGCTTTTAGAAGATTAGCTTCCCTAGATTTTGTTGCTCTAGCTTCGTTACCTCAAATGATTGATGATGTTTTGTTTGCGATGTTTGATTTTGGTGGCAGTGATGATACTGTATTTATTTAATGTTCCATTGTTTTTCATTAAGTGAGCTGCTTTGAGTTCACTTTGTAAGGAAAAGTGGGGTATAGGTCACTAAAGAAATAAACACAGAAATAAAATCTGAACACACCGATTTTCATTCCAGTATCTCCTTTCAAAGACACATAAGACGTGAGACCTCCCTATCTTCCTGCCTTTACAGAGGAGCTTGACTTTCCTTCCTTTTCTTTGAGAAGAGGAAACACTCCTCTCTGCAGTGCAGTGTCCCCATAGCCTCCATTCACATTCACAGTCCATTAGCTTGCCTTTAGCACCCTGTGAATGTCCCAGTCTTGGTGTTTTGGAAGAGGTAGGCAGCAGAAAGTAACACAAGCTGCTCCACCCCTAACTCCCATTAGATCTACCTCTCCCCACAGAGTGCCATGCCATCTCACTCCCTAAATGCTAATTTTGTGAAAACATGTCATAAATGTATACATCCCGAATAACATAGACACATCCCATTTACCTGAGCTGCAGTACCAATTATCTTGGACCGTAAAGGGCTCACAGCACACAGCACACACAAGAACCAGAAGATGATGAGAACTCCTGAGGACTGAACTCCATGAAGCCTCTCATACTGGATGAGCAACATGGCTAACAGCTGCAGAGAAAGTAAAGGTGGAACACATGGATTACAGCTGTGAATGAATGAATGCCTCCTTATCTCTTAGCTTGGTTTAAAAGCCTGGATCTGAAACACTGCTGTCAGTTTGTTTGTTCTTCTGCTTCCATTGGTCTCATGCACACCATTCACTAAAAGCACTACGGTACCACTTTAAACACTCAAAGAATAAGGATGCTGAGAGTCAATTGGTGGCCTCTATTCCTTTCACAGAGCTACAATTTCCAGAGTCCTCTGTGAAGGGGGATTGACTGTTAAACCACTCTGAAAACTGTAGCTCTGTGAAAAGAATAGGGCTGTCCTAACAACTCTCACCATCCTTAATGAACTACAGTTCCCAGGAATCCTTGGTGGAAGCAATGACTGTTTAAAGTGGCATAATAGTGCTTTAAATGTATGGCATGAATATGGCCATAGTTCCGTTCCCTCTCCCCACCAAAAGAAAAAGCGCTTTGCTTTAGAACTAGATAACAGCATTATTACTGTATATATATAAAAATAAGGAAACAGCTTGTTTTTTTTCTCATCCAGGAAGACGTGGCTATTGCCTTTTAACTCAGATATCCCACATTTGTGTTTTCATGTTCGTTTCCATCATACAACCTTTAGATTTCATAGAGGCTCACTGAAAATATTATTTGCTTTATTGCCACAAAGGCAAGGAAAAACTTTGTGCAGTGCAGAACAGTAAAAATGCCCCTTCCTCCTTTGCTTATATGCAGAATTCTCCAATGCTGACTTTTAAAACGTGAAGAGAAATAGACAGTATTAACTAAATGGAAAAATTATACCCTTTAAGGATATGATTGCTTCTTATTATCATCCAAAGCATTATTTTGTTCAGAATTTGGCTGCTGTTTCAGAACTGCTGATCTTGTACAATCCAAGATAATATGACATATTGTCATGTAACAGTAGCCCTGAGGACTCCACAGATAAATAAGAGGATGAAGAACGGCAAAAGCAATTTGCACAACGCACAGAACTTCTGTCAAAGTTCTGTCTGCCTCCTCTATGTCAAGGCCTTAGCTCAGTGACAGAGAAATCGCTTTGAATGCAGAATGTCCCTGGTTCAACCTCAGACGCCTCAAGATAAGGCTGGAAAAGACTCCTTTCTGAAACTCTGGAGAGTTGTTGCCAGTCAGTGTAGACAGTACTAAGCTAGAGGGACAAATGGCCTGGTTCAGTATAAGGCAGGTTTGCATGTTTTCCCATAATAATTGCCATCATCCTCTCCACTAAATTTGCTGCTGATAACTGAACAGTCAATTCCACAGCCATCTCTGGGATTCTAAGAGGCAGCCATGCCCGATCTAAGAAAATTAATTCACATCACGTTTCAGCATCAACATTGACCCCCATGCAATCAATAACATCAACAGAAAGGAATACTGACCATTGTGATGCCAACAAGTAAGGGTGTAACAAAATATACAGGTGCTGGGGTTCTGCTCTGAACAATTCCATGGAAAGCGTAGAAGAGATTGGCCCAGCAAACACACCAAAGAACAAAAGCAAAGACCTTCAAAAGAGAGAGAAAATAAATTCATCTGCAAGAGTAGCAATGTATTCAGTCAATGTATATATTCAAAGAGCATTTATACTGCAGCATATTCTGAAAGCAGCCCTGCACGTTAGCCATAAAAATTACTAGTCCCTGCCTGCCCACACCTACACATGGCAGTTGTTTGTACAACATTGATGGCCTGAAGAGGAGAAAGAATTATAGAGTTGGAAGAGATCCCCAAGGGCCATCTAGTCCAACCCCCTACAATGCAGGAAGCTCAACTGAAGCACCCATGACAGATGGCCATTCAACCTCTGCTTAAAAACCTCCAGTGAAGGAGACTTCACCACCTCTCATGGGAGTCTGTTCCACAGTCGAATAACTGCCAGAAAGTTCTTCTTGGTGTTTAGTCGGAATCTCTTTTCTTGTAACTTGGAAGTACGTTTCCAGGCAGATTTCAAAGTGTTGGTGCTGACCTTTAAAGCCCTAAATGGCCTCGGTCCAGTATACCTGAAGGAGCGTCTCCCCTCCCCATTGTTCAGCCCAGACACTGAAGTCCAGCACCGAGGGCCTTCTGGTGGTTCCCTCGGTGCGAGAAGCCAAGTTACAGGGAACCAGACAGAGGGCCTTCTCGGTAGTGGCACCTGCCCTGTAGAACACCCTCCCACCAGATGTCAAAGAGAACAACAACTACCAGACTTGGTTTCCAGACCCTTGATCACCTTGGTTTCCCTCCTCTGCACAGGTTCCAGCTTGTCACCATCCTTCTTAAATCGTGGTGCCCAGAACTGGACACAGTATTCCAGATGTGGTCTAACCAAGGCAGAATAGAATGGGACTATTACTTCCCTTGATCTGGCCACTATACTTTTGTTAATGCAGCTTAGAATAGCATTAGCTTTTTTTTTTTGCTGCTGTAACACACTTTTGACTCAAGTTAAGCTTGTGGTCCACTAAGACCCCTAGATTCTTTTCACATGTACTACTGGCAATCTAGATGTCCCCCATCTTATATTTGCTTCTTCCTGCCTAAGTGCAGAAAAAAACTGCACAGGTTTTTATTTCAGTTTGCAAGCATATGCTTTCTGGCTGCTCAGCCAGAGGTGATTTGTACTTGCCACAGCCTACTGGCAATTGGCTATTCACAAGCTTGTCTTAGAGTACCAATACCCCATGCAGAGGCAACTACATGTACATTTCCAGACATGTGAGCAATGACTGGGGACGTGCCTGCACCAGGAAAATTACAGGGTAGATGGTTTGCTATTGCACATTTTTGCGCAATATTTTTGCAAGTCCCATATCAATGACAGTGATGTGAAGTTCCATCTGCTTGAAGTACGAAGGAAACTATTTGTGCTGCCATTCACTCTGGATGTGCCCTCCAACACAAGGGAGGGAAACTACACAGTCAGGGTGCCAGTGCTTGGTATTGTTTGTGACAACAAAAGGCCAAACTCTCCCCTCGCAAACATACATCACACTATGAACTTTAAATCTTCTGCTGGCTTTGGAGCTTAGCACATATCCTGGCTTTGGTACCAGAGCATTTGTTTAGAAGTGGCAAATGGCAATGAGGTTAAATCTTTGTAACAACCCATCATTTCATGAATTTCTTTTAATTGTTGCCACTTCTTGGAGGGCTGTATACTTTTATTCTCTTGAGTTGAAGGGCACATCCAAAGCACAGCGTTTTCATGTGTTCACAATGTTCAAATATCACCTGCTAAAAATCAACATGGTCAGATGGTGCTCTTTGTGGATTGCTTAAGGGAAGTCATGAGATGTTAAATTTGCTGCGAGCTGGAAGCACGTTGTTTCAGTACAGCGTTAAAAATCTACAGAGATTTGGCTGTTGACTTCAATAAGTGATGGGCTGCATCCATCTAATAAACTGAATAGATTCCTCCTTCTCTTGAATTTGTAACCCTGTCAAATCACGTGAAACTCAGCAGGAAACAAAAGTAACACCTGGGTCAAGAGATTTTCTTAATTATTAGAAACAACGCCACCAAAACAGAAATCTCCCCCCTCCCCGAGGATAGCTGAGATTAAAATCCAATTAAAAATGCATGCCCGTCACTTAATCATCCAAACGATTGCTTCCAAAAGTGGGAAAAGATCTTTAGCAGCAAAAACGGATAGCTACACAGAGTGATGAAATACAGTAGCAGAGTGTGCGGTGCAGCAGAGCTACCCTCCCAATACCAGCATTGCTGCTGCTTCCCTTGATGGGGTTAGGCAGTGGCAGCAAGGTCAGGTCAGTGAGAGTGCAGTGGGGAGGGAAGCACTGCTGCCAATGCAGTGCTCCCACTGGTATATGTGTGCAGCCCTGACTTTGCTGCCATGCTGCCCCATCCAGGTAAGTACCAGTGATACCAGCTTGGGAGGGTGTTTCCACCTCACTACATGACCTGCTTACAGATGGGAATGTTGAGTGAAAGGAGGAAGGCTGTCTAAAGAGCTAGTAAGTGTGCAGAGTCTGGAGACCAGAACTCAGAAAATAAGGAGTCTAGCTAACTACGCAAGAGGCAGAAGCTCTTCCCCCTTTTTCTCCCAGCCCCACCCAGAATCTTTGGAAGGGTCTGCTCATGCTTTTGGAAGGGCTGCAGCTCAGTGGTAGAGCACATGCTTTGCAGGTTCAATTCCTGGCAGCTGTAGGAAATGCTCCTGCCTGAAACCCTGCGTCAACAGTACCCATCTAGAGGGACGAAGAGTCTGATAGGTATGAGGCAGCTTCTTATGTTCCTTTTGTTTTAAAGAAACCCACAAAAAACCTGCATTCCTCACCTTTGGGTCCCTAGATGTTGTTGGACTACAACTCCCATCATTCCTAGCCAGCATGGCTAGCAGTTAGGGATGATGGGAGCTGTAGTTCAAGAACATCAGGGGACCCAAGTTTGAGGAAGGCTGCATCAGAGCAGTAAGTCTGTCTTTTTCGTAAAGCCAAATTCCATGCTTCAAAAACTTATCTGACAGTACAAGGGCAATTTGCAGATTATCACAATCACGTTATTTCGTGACATTTTGAATGGAGGGCATACGCTTAAGTTTTTTTCTAGCCATTTGCTCTCATTAGGCACAAAACTCTGCCCTTATCTGCAGTCAGTGTGTGTGTGTGTGTGTGTGTGTGTGTGCACACGCGCTACATCTTACCGTTTTAAACCTGCTCAGCACAGACAGTACAATGTAGCCTCGGTTGTTGCATTTTAGATAAAGGAGATAAAAGGGCAAGATGCACCAAAGATAGAAGCACGGGACCCACGCCACAACAGTCATCTGGAAACATGGTGTTAGGTCTGGGCTGTCAGTGTGCAGCGTAAGGTTGGGATCCTGGAAAGGATAGGGAAAGCATTAGTGGACACAACAGGGATATCGACTGCTCCAAGCCTCTATCACAAACCAGCAGAGCCAAGTGACTCTGCCCCCCCCAAGAAGGAAATGCAAAGCCAAATATCCGAGCACTTAACGCCCTCTGAGCCTACTTGTACCATAATGCAACAATTCACCATATCAGCCCACATTCTCTAATGCAACACAATGCACTCTTTCATCTCAGCCCTGACACACCTGATAACCTCCTGCCTTTTCATATCTCTGAGTGGAACTAGTTATACACACACTCTCTCATGTGCAGCTGACTGCCTCTGCCACTTAATAAGTACCATAATATGAAGCCAGCTTGTGGGGTGGGAGGGGGTGCATTAAACATTTTTTTCTCGCCCTAGTGGAAGACTATTCAAGGTCTTCCTTAAGCACCCAGAGCGTATTGTGATATCACAGTGAGATGGAGACCTATGGAGATCCTCAGATAATGCTAACTTATGGCATTTATTTTATTTTCATCATTTATTACATTTAATAATAATAATAATAATAATAATAATAATTTTTATTTATATCCCGCCCTCCCCAGCTGAAGCCGGGCTCAGGGCGGCTAACAACACTAAATCAGTGCAACATTATAAAAACATTATAAAAATTTATTAAAATCAAAATTGATGGCAACCATAAACTAAAGTTTTGTAAAGATTGCCAAAGGAGGGAGTCAGGCTGCGCCCTGACCAAAGGCCTGGTGGAACAGCTCTGTCTTGCAGGCCCTGTGGAAAGATGTCAAGTCCTGCAGGGCCCTTATCTCTTGTGACAGAGCGTTCCACCAGGTTGGAGCCGCAGCCGAAAAAGCCCTGGCTCTAGTTGAGGCCAGCCTAACCTCTCTGTGGCCTGGGACTTTCAATATGTTTTTATTTGAAGACCGTAAGTTCCTCTGTGGGGCATACCAGGAGAGGCGGTCCCGTAGGTACGAGGGCCCTAGGCCGTATAGGGCTTTGAAGGTTAAAACCAGCACCTTAAACCTGATCCTGTACTCCACCGGGAGCCAGTGCAGCTGTTATAGCACTGGATGAATGTGATCTCTAAGCGAAGACCCCGTAAGGAGTCTCGCTGCGGCATTCTGCACCCGCTGGAGTTTCTGGGTCAGTCTCAAGGGCAGCCCCACGTAGAGCAAGTTACAATAATCCAGTCTGGAGGTGACCGTCGCATGGATCACAGTGGCTAGGTCAGGGCGAGAGAGGTAAGGAGCCAACTGCTTAGCTTGGTGGAGATGAAAAAATGCCGCCTTTGTTATAGCTGCAATCTGCGTCTCCATGGAGAGGGAGGTATCGAAGATTACACCCAAACTCTTAACAGACGGTGCTGGCACTAATTGCACCCCCGCAAGAGATGGGAGTTTCCCCCTCAATCCCATATCATCCCGTCCCAGCCAGAGGACCTCTGTCTTCGAAGGATTTAACTTCAACCGGCTCCCATCCAGCCACAGCTTCCAAGTATCTGATCAGTGTGTCTGGGGCCGAGTCAGGGTGGCTGTCCATCAACAGATAGAGTTGGGTGTCATCAGCATACTGATGGCAGCCCAGTCCAAAACTCCGGACAAGCTGGGCGAGGGGGTGCATAAAGATGTTAAAAAGCATCGGGGAGAGTATCGCACCCTGGGGCACTCCACACACCAAGGAGTGGCGGGATGACAATTCCCCCCCAAGCGCCACCCTCTGTCCCCGACCTTCCCTTCGAGGAGATGCACGTGGTTCTTCCACTCTCCATTTTATCCTCATAACAACCCTATGAGGTAGGTTAGGTGGAGACAGTGAATGACCCAAGGCTGCCCCATGAGCTCCAGTGCTGAGTGCAGATTTGGACCACAGTCCCATCTGGCCTGGTCTGACACCCTAGCCACTCCACTGACCTTTCATGGTACTAACTCCCTATCATGAGGTCAACTTCCTCTGACTCCATCACACAGAACAGGAACGAGGAACCTGTGGCCCTCCAGATGCTGGGACTTCAAATTCCACAATCCCTGACCATTAGTCATGCTAGCTAGGGCTGTTGGGGGTTTGGACTTCAAGAACATCGGGAAGGCCACAGATCCCTGCAGCCTTGATGTAGATGATGTATTAAAAAAAAAAAAATACAATGGGGTAGAACTTTCTGCTAAATTGATGCTAGTTAAATCCAATCCTATTAGAAGCCACTGGCTACAATATGCTCATGGGTGGATTTTCTTGCACCCTGGGCAATGTTGCCCAACCCCTTAAATTAGAAATGAGAATATATATGCTTGTTACACCTAAACACTGTGGTTGGACAATTAAATAATTAAAAAGCTCTTATGAGCTCCCAAATACTGACACTCCCGGCAACTCTATTCTGACCTTTCAGGCAACCTCTGCTCTGACCAATCTGTTTTGCTACATATTCCTCCTCCCCAACATCCTGTTTGATTCAAGGGAAGCAATAGTCCCGCTCTATTCTGCCTTGGTCAGACCACACCTGGAATAAAGTGTCCAGTTCTGGGTGCCACGATTCAAGAAGGATGTTGACAAGCTGTAACATGTGCAGAGGAGGGCAACCAAGGTGATCAAAGGTCTGGAAACCAAGCCTTATGAGGAACAGATGTTTAGCCAGGAAAAGAGGAGACTGAGGAGATATGATAGCCATCTTAAATATCTAAAGGGCTGTCCCATGGAGGATGGAGCAAACTTGTTTCCTTCTGCTCAGGGTGGTACCAATGGCTTCAAGTTACAAGAAAGGAGATTCTGACTAAACATCAGGAAGAACTTTCTGACAGAGTTTGACAGTGGAACAGACTCCCACAAGAGGTGGTGCATTTCAGGGGGTTGGACTAGATGACCCTTAGGGTCTCTTCCAACTCTACAATTCTATTATTCTATCATTTCTCCCATCCCGCAGAACTCTGACTGCACCTCCAGCATCAACTCCAGGACTTCCTGGGTACTGGATGAATACCTTCCCAACCCTTTGGGAATCTCTTCAAGCCCCTCCCACCCTGCTTCCTGATTTAACCAGCGCCTGCAAGATATCTCCATGGGACTCATGACAGTGAATATAGTGGATGAGTGGCATTTATAGGACTCCTATCTCTGTTCTGCCCCAGCCAATGTGGCCAAAGGAAAAACATGATGGGAGTTGCAATGCACAACATTTGGAGGCGCACCACATTGGCTACCATTGGTGTAAGGACTCTCATCTCTTGACCATGAGGGAGAGAACTATGAGAAGTCAGCTCTGCAAATGAGGGTGAATTTAAAACCTACTAGCTTAACTCTCTCGTAACCATAAATAAATCCTCCTTTACTTCGCTCTCCTCCAGTGAAGGTGAAAGGAACAGGAACAGAACAGGCTTTAGATACACCCCTTGTTCACAGTGCCATTTGCACTTCCAAATGGAACTAATTGCACAGGGTGTAGGCTCCTTCCATTGTCTCCATTTCTATCATCAGGGGGATTCGCAATTGCACTACAGGAGGTGGCATACCAGGAATGCCACAGGTTCACTACAAGTCAGCCTTTGGAAGTCTCAATGAAGGTGCATGAGGAGGAGGAGGAAGAGAGGGAGATCATTCCCTTTCCTCAAGCCTGTATACTTAACATTCCTGGAATAATTAAGAAGATCAAAAATGACTAACCATCCTGATTTCAGCTGGATATGTGCAAGAAGAAAAACAGGGTTGTCAACTGTTAGTGAACTTGTGTGTTACAAGGATTTTTTTTTTTTAAGTGACTGTTAAAAGCTATCAGTGATACTCTGCTACATTACTAAGCCAAAAGAGGACAAATAAAGTTTAAATTAGATGAAAACCATATCACCAACTTCATTAAACAAAAAGAGAGCCGACTCAGAAACAAGACAAGAAATACACACAATTTGTTCTTTATCTTAATGGTTGGGATATTTACGCAGCGTTTATGTTATTTGCACAATAATCAAGGTTATTAATACCCCATTATATTGTCATTATGGGTTGGATGCAACTAACTAGTCTCACTAGCAGAAGCCAGCACAATGACTTTTACTAGCACAATGCGCCTTCTCCCCCATCTTCCCCCTGCACCACCCAATTGGGTTGGGAGAACCCTAAGTAAACTTCCTTTGCAGAATGCATTTAATTGGCAGAAAGATGCACACACGGGACTTCTGCAAGATGGGCTTAGTGACCTGTTTGGAAGCATTTTAATAATAGTCTTCCTGCATGCCCCTGATTTAAGCTAATAAGGGCAGGAAGAGGAGAAATGCAAAATATACCAGTAGACTAAGGGCTGCTTCATATACTATGCTGGAAAACACATATGTTTCATATATTGTAAATACAACTAGGAACCAGGGTCAACTGGGAGATCCCTGCAACACATTACATATCACACATATTTTAGTCATGTGCTTTAGAACACCAAACATTTTAAGGTGTGTGCAATGTGGAAACATGGCAAAAATGCAATGCAAGATTTTTCTCTTAACAGTGGGGCAGAAGTCAAGGCTTGCAGTGACATTTCACAGTAAACAAGCTGCTAACCACACTTAGTGCGCACCTGTGAGTCAATTATACACATTAGTCTCTTGGCATTCCTAAAAATCAATGCTAAACCTCAGCTAGGTAATAATTTTGGGAAGCTTTGGAGCAAGACCCTGAAAAGGCAGTTTGCCCTTCATTCTTATTTTGCCCACACATGCTCCACTGATTTCTAAGTGCCAACCGCCTGATTCATTTCCTTCAGAAACTTGTGCACGCAAATAAAACCAGGTCACAGATAAGAACATTATACCTTAATGCCTGAAATGGTATTGTCACAGCCTTACTTACTGAAGGCAGAGGTGGGTGGTAAAGAACAGTTGGGTTGCTGTAAGAACAAGCTCAGCTTTTTCTAAAATACTGTGTGTGTGTGTGTGTGTGTGTGTGTGCCCGCGCGCATGCAGGCGTAGGACGTACACAGGTACATGTCCAGTTTGTACATATATGCTTCGGACCATAAAAAAGAAGTTAACGCCACAGTGTTTCCTATTATTTTGAAAAACCCTGCACACCCAACCACAGAACTGGAAGGCCATGAAGACCGTGTGGCAAAGGCTTCCAGTGCATAGCAGCATGCACTCAATCCCCAAGCACAAGGAAGTGCTTGTGGGGAAACTGAAATACCCACTTCATACTCTTCAGCTTCCCTCACTTGGAAAGAAAGCTATGAATGACAACGGAGACTAGTCACTAATGTCCTAAAACAAAAGCAAAACCCTGCTGTTAACAAAACTGATGACACTTAGCAATTGTGTATGTTTGTTCTGACTGAACTGTGTTTGTCAACAATAATAAATTGTTGATAATAATCACCACCAACTAAGTTGGACAAAAGCACTCTTGGCCACACCCATCACCTGGGATTCCAGGTTCAAGGTCAGATCCAAAAGCGCCCTCCCAAACTGAACCTGAGTTTTGAAGGGGTTTGCTATCCCATCTCAAACAGGTTGGAGTTCTATCCCCAAATCAGTAGTTATTGTTTGGATGAAGTGCCAGTTCGCTTGCTGTCATCCAGCACATTACTGTCCCTAAGCAATGGTCCAGCATCTCAACAACCTCCTTGGAATTTGAGAGAATGAAGAAATAGAGATTGGTGTCAGCCACATACTGGTGACTCCACACACTATTTCTCCTGATGATGTCTCTCAATAGTTTCATGTAGATATTCAGCAGCATGGGGGAGAAGCCAGAACCAGGAAGAGTGCCATAGGTCAATAGCCCTAGGTCAAACTGGTATTTTCCAGCATCACCTTCCAGGAAGGTTTGGGAGCAGAACAAGACCCTGCCCCTTTAGAACCACCCCATCCAGATGTTCCAAGAAATGGTACTGAAAGCCATTGAGAGGTCCAGCATAACCAACAGGAATGGACTTGACATTCTAGTCCCTGCCATAGATCATCCACCGGGGGGACCAAGGCTGTCTCAGTCCCACAACCAAACATGAAGCTGGGCTAAAAGAGATAAAATGCCTCATCTAGGAAAACCTGGAGCTGAGAGGCCACCACATACTTGAGCATCTTACTCCTGAATGAAATAATAGAAAATGCAACAAATGGTGCTTTTGAATGTGGCTGCACATCTTCATTCACAAAAAAAGGATGCATCTAGTCAATTCAAAAAGACGTTGACTGAGAAACACAACGCAGCTGAGATGTGTATGTAGATACACATTCACCTCCACTGGCAGTACATGATAGATTTCTCTTGCTGGATTTGGGCAGTTTATTGAGGGATGGAGGCAGAAATTTAAAAAACTTAATGTATGGAAAGTCAGTCCATTTACTTCTCTCCATTGCTAGTGCTCTAGAGATCTTGTCATGTCTAAAATGTCCCATTGCCTAAAGTACTTAATGGGCAAAACAAACCTATCCCATTGTTTCCTATTTAACTCACTGGATTGAATGATCTAACTGGTATAGAAATGTAGGAAACCTGGGGCCATGGAGTAACCTCTTTTCAATTTTGGGCTAAGAAACTTTGGGCTAAGCCAGCACAAAATAGGCACCTTCTGTTTCTATAATTCCCCTGTCATCTCCATCATACAGGCCTGCTCATTAGCAATAAGAGAGGCTGTTGTGCTCCAAGAAAACCATTGGCAAGAAGAATCAATACTGCTTGGATGATCAGCCCACCTGGCAGGTGATAAGACTGATCAAGCCAGACAGATGGATTTTCTTTGCTTTGCCAACATCACAACCAGTGGGTGGTGAATTATGTGCCAATACAGTATCCAAAAACCACAGACCATTTAGTGTAACTCAAGTGGCTTGAGCAGCCTTTGAAACATTCGTTCCAAGTGCTGACAACGTTAATCAAATTGTACACCCAATCTTACGAAGAGCATTTGAAGGGAGTAAAAAATAAATATGATAGAGGTTCAAACAACACAATTTGGTGGAATATTGCAATGAGGATCTACTCTGCACAAACACGGCAAATATGTTCAAGTGTAAATCTGATTCATCTAACAGAGTTTGACTAATTTATGTAGGGCTGTAATTGGCATGCCATGAAGTTTGTTGATTGAAACCCTGACTTGGATTTTAACATCTGGCCATGGCACATGGATAGGCACTCCAACCTACAGGATAGTATTATTATTATTATTTACTTAATTGCATGTAACTCTGTTGCTGTCACACATATTTCTAGTGTTATAGAACAAGGTTTCTCACTCACAACAGAAGAATTAAAAAGCACTAAAACATTATGGCTTAAAAATAAGATTTACTCTGCAATAAGGGACATAAAGCAACCCAGCTAGAAAATATTTTATTCCCTACTGTGTTTTGATGTAATAGTCAATAAGCTGATTGTTCTGGATGCTGACTCAGCATCCTCAATGCTGATTAAAAGGCTACAGTTAGCAGCACTTGATAAAGGGGGGGGGGAGGAATCCTCTGCCTGGACCACGGTGGGAAATCTCAAGCCCAGGAACCAAATTCCAGCCCTCTCTGTTTTGCCTCTGGGACTCTCGAGACCACACTCCTCCTCCGCTACACCTTTTCTCCCTCGGGGCCACCCACGGACCTTGCTCCACACCCTTCTTGTGTGCTTTTACCTTGCTGGAACAAGTTCTTGAAGTCTGATAATCCCTCCCACTTGCCTGAATGGAGGAACAAAAGAGGTGCATGTGTAGAATGCACAGTGTAAACATCGAAAGAAACTGTGGGAGAGAGGCCTTCTGCAAAGTACTGTGTCGCAAAGCATTTTCAGCAGTAATTTTTGGCAGGCAAAACACTTCATGTAAGCATTGTTAAGTTCAAGCATTTTAGTGTCTTTCTCTTTCTTTCTTTCTTTCTTTCTTTCTTTCTTTCTTTCTTTCTTTCTTTCTTTTTCTTTCTCTGCTTGTGTATCTATATATATTAATGTGACGTGATATAAGAATTGCCCGCACAGTGTGGTTAGTTGTCACATAATCATCTCAGGAATTTGAAGTGAGCCCCAAAGCAAATGAAATAAAATAAAATCTTAAGATAATTAGATTGCTCCAGGCCAAGTTTCTGCCCTGGATCCTTGCAAGATATTTTTTTAAGTAATAAACTCATTTGTGGCCTAAAAGGGTACTGAGGCTATACAGTTCCAAAGAAATAAACTGATCAGTGATTTCCTCCACCCCTTTCTTGCACAGGCCACATGGTCAACTGAGGGAGAGAAGGACATAATTACAGTATATACAGTTAATCTCATTCATTATACAAATGTATTCTGACCTGATGCGAATTTCCCACCAAAATGGTTAGGCAGTGATGTAGATAGGGTGTGGAACTGGTCTTGCAACAAACTAAGGACTGTGTTGGAAGTGGTTTGATATTTCCCAAAATGATTGCGCCAACATGACTAGCAAATCCACAATGGTACAGAAATGCAAAAGCCTATTCAGGATGCAGAGGCAGTTTCAACATACCTCATCCTCATTAAAGTTACTTTATGCAACATGTTCCTACCAAATTAATGATGTGGGGATTCTGAAGCTCTCTTGTTTTCCTTTACTGCTTTTCACTATTGCCCAAGCAGAATTTTGCTGGGTCTGGTATAACCTTGCAACACCTCTTTCTTCTCTTCCCACAGTTCATTGCCCAAACTCCAGGATTGATTGGCTTTAGCTTCTAATAGTTCTCTTGTTTTAAGTTGTTGTTTGTTTGTTTTACATTTCTGGCTACTTGATTTGTATTTATGGTCAGGATGCGGGTAGCGCTGTGGGTTAAACCACAGAACCTAGGACTTGCCGATCAGAAGGTCGGTGGTTCGAATCCCCGCGATGGAGTGAGCTCCCATTGCTCGGTCCCTGCTCCTGCCAACCTAGCAGTTCAAAATCACATCAAAGTGCAAGTAGATAAATAGGTACCTCTCCAGCGGGAAGGTAAACGGTGTTTCCGTGCGCTGCTCTGGTTCGCCAGAAGCTGCTTAGTCATGCTGGCCACATGACCCAGAAGCTGTACGCTGGCTCCCTTGGCCAATAAAGCGAGATGAGCACCGCAACCCCGAGTCAGTCATGACTGGACCTAATGGTCAGGGGTCCCTTTACCTTTTATGCCAGTGCTGCATGGACAAATGGTCTGGAGCATGTCCAGCACAAGGCAGCTAGAATGGCGAGGGCTTTTGAAAACCCAGCCCTATGGGGAATGGTTGAAAGAGCTGGCTATGTTCAGCTTGGAGAAGAGAAGGTTTAAGGGGGGGGGGTACGATGGTCATCTTTGAATGCCTGAAGGGATGTCACATAGAAGATATTCTCTGTTTCTCCAGAGGGCAGGACGAAGGGATTGCAGGGAAGTAAATTTCAGCTAAATGTTCAATTAATGAGTTCTGTCAGTAGAAGCCCTGCACAAATATTTCTGCTTGTACAATGGGGCTTTCCCCCTGTGCTCCCTGTACCCGCATAATTGGCTCGGGATGTGTGTGTTGTGAGAACCCCCAGAACAGCATACAGAGAGAGGAGGGGGATTCTTCCACCTGGCAAGTTGAAAAGCAGGTGTTGATGGAATTATTTCTATAGCTGTGCACTGAATTCTTCCCCTAGGCTGTATATATTTGTTGTTGTTTAGTCGTTTAGTCGTGTCTGACTCTTCGTGACCCCATGGACCAGAGCACGCCAGGCACTTCTGTCTTCCACTGCCTCCCGCAGTTTGGTCAAACTCATGCTTCGAGAACACTGTCCAATCATCTCGTCCTCTGTTGTTCCCTTCTCCTTGTGCCCTCAATCTTTCCCAGCATCAGGGTCTTTTCCAGGGAGTCTTTTCTTCTCATGAGGTGGCCAAAGTACTGGAGCCTCAGCTTCAGGATCTGTCCTTCCAGTGAGCACTCAGGACTGATTTCCTTCATTATAGGTTTGATCTTCTTGCAGTCTATGGGACTCTCAAGAGACTCCTCCAGCACCATAATTCAAAAGCATAAATTCTTCAGCGATCAGCCTTCTTTATGGTCCAGCTCTCACTTCCATACATCACTATTGGGAAAACCATAGCTTTAACTATACAGACCTTTGTCGGCAAGGTGATATCTCTGCTTTTTAAAATGCTGTCTAGGTTTGTCATTGCTTTTCTCCAAAGAAGCAGGCGTCTTTTAATTTCGTGACTGTTGTCACCATCTGCAGTGATCAGTGCCTTTAAAGCACATACCCCCATCCCTCTAAGAATTCTGTTCACTGTAGTTTGTTAAGGGCTGCTAGGAATTGTAACTCTCTGAGGTCCCTAAAGGTCCCAAAATTATTTGAGGGGAAAATGTGCTTCAAATGGTACAGTCTGTATTGTACGCAGCCCAAGAGATAAGCAACTCATTGTTCAGAATACTGCTTCTTCACATCTAACCCTGCTTCTAACTCCACCCTATAGGCATATTTGCATCAGCATCTCCAAGCATCACCTTGCAGAACAGGAGCAGCACCTTTCTTGAAAGAGAAAGGCAACTATAGGTCAAGCCTAGAAAAACGGTCCACTCTGGGGGTGGCAGTTGAATTAGCTCGTGGATTTACCAAACAAGAAGAGGCACTTGCTGTTTTGATCAGAAGGCTGCTTGTAAATTAACTTTCACAGAAGCCAGTCATTTCATCTAGAACTTTCTTACCTCACAGGATTCCTGAATCCTTTCTCTTGGGATGATCAACAATGTATTTAAAAACTGGAATGCACCTAATAAATGTTCGTTACATAATTTCCAGGTTGTTCTGTATGCAGTTCTTGACAACAGTGTTTATGGGGAAAGCTCTTCCTATTTACTAACACCTTTGCTTTTTTAGGTACTTCTCTAGGATGAAAATCTCTAAATTAATCAGGAAATTTAGTTTAAATCTAATATTGCTGTGAAAGAGATGTCCACCGCTTTCCACTCACATCAATAGGGGTTCAGCTCTGATGTTTGTTTTGCTTGCATTTTATTGTGATGTCATTACAAGCATACACTCTCTGTACTACTTCTTTAGCTCTTGAGGACTGAACACAAAGAGTGCTCACTAATGGTTCATCATCATTCTGGGGGGAAAGTGACAAGTGGGGTGCTACAGGGTTCTGTCCTGTGCCTGTTGTTTGTTCAACATCTTTATAAATGACTTGGACGAAGGTCTTGAGTTGATGCTCAGCCAATCTGCAGACGCCACCAAACTGGGAAGGGCAGCTAATGCTGCAAAAGACACAATTACGATTCAATTTTACCTTAACGGATGGGAGAATGAGTCAAAACCAACAAAATGAATTCCAATAGGGACAAATGCAAGGTTCTGCACCTAGGCAGGAAGAAATATAAGATGGGGTACACCTGGCTTGCCAGTAGTACATGTGAAAAGGATCTTGGGGTCTTAGTAGACCACAAGCTTAACATGAGTGAAGAGTGTAATGCAGCAGCAAAAAAGATAATGCTATTCTAGGCTACTTCATCAGAGGTATAGTGTCCTGATCAAGGAAAGCAATAGTTCCACTCTATTCTGCCTTGGTCAGACCACACCTGGAATACTGTGTCCAGTTCTGGGCACCACAATTTAAGAAGGATGTTTACAAGCTGGAACATGTGCACAGGACTGCAACCAAGATGGTCAATGGTCTGGAAACAAAGCCTTACGGGGAACTGTAGAGAGAGTTGAGTATGTTTAGCTTGGGAAAGAGGAGACTGAGAGGAGATATGATAGCCATCTTCCACTGTCTAAAGGGCTGTCAAATGGAAGGTGGAGCAAGCTTCTTTTCTCCTGCTCCGGGGGCTAGGACCTGAACAAGTGGGTTCAAGTTACAAGAAAGGAAACTCCGGCTAAACGTCAGAAATACCTTTCTGACAGTAAGAGCTGTTCAACAGTGGAACAGATTCCCATGAGAGGTGGTGGACTCTCCTTCACGGGAGATTTTTATAAGCAGAGGGTGGGTGGCCATCTGTCATGGGTGCTTCAGTTGAGATTCCTGCATATCAGAGGTTGGACTAGAATATCCTTGGGGTCCCTTCCAGCTCTATGTTTCTAAGACAGGTTTTTATTAAGCAGATACAAAGAGGGGAGAGCTGCCCTTCTATTTCTAGACAGAACAGACTTTGCAGAATCTACTCTTTGTGTTACCGGCTCCATTGCTTTCCAGTCTGACATACTAAAACTGAGAAAGCGTTTAAAGCTTGCACAAAACTGTTGAGCCCAATATGAGGCTAGCTCCCACTAGCCTGCAGAATACTATTGGCATAAGAAACTTTTATGTGCATTAAACAAGTAATAATGTGGCTGTCAGTGTCAACATGAAGTACAACACCGCAGATCAAGACACTCCCTAAACAGGGGCAAAGGTAAAAGGGATTGTTCTCATGTTCCTTTTGAAAAGCATCATCTTCTTTTTAAAACACTCCCTTTAGCCAGCAGCTTACTATCTAGCTTTGGAACCAGAGTGCTGGTGTGGTTCTTCTGAGTGTTGAACTAAGACAGAAAAGAACTACCGTATTTTTTGCTCTACAAGACTCACTTTTTCCCTCCTAAAAAGTAAGGGGAAATGTGTGTGTGTCTTATGGAACGAATGCAGGCTGTGCAGCTATCCCAGAAGCCAGAACAGCAAGAGGGATTGCTGCTTTTGCTGCGCAGTGATCCCTCTTGCTGTTCTGGCTTCTGAGATTCAGAATATATTTTTTCTTGTTTCCTCCTCCAAAAACTAGGTGCGTCTTGTGGTCTGGTGCGTCTTATAGAGCGAAAAATACGGTAGGTTCAAATCTCTACACAGCCGTGAAGCTCACTGGATGACCTAGATCAGTCACTATTGCTAGGCCTAATCTACCTCACTGCTTTGTTGTAAGGGTAAAAGTGCATGGGGGAACCTTGTCCACCACCCTGAGGAAGTGAGAGATAAAAATGATGGTAAGTACAGTGGTACCTCGGTTTAAGAACAGTCTGGTTTAAGAATGAATTGGTTTACAAACTCTGCAAAACCGGAAATAGTATCATGGTTTGAGAACTTTACCTCGGTTTAAGAACGGAATCCGAACGGTAGAAGGGCACCGGCGGCGGGAGGCCTCACTAGGGAAAGCGCCCCTCAGTTTAAGAACAGTTTAGGTTTAAAAACGGACTTCTGGAATGGATTAAGTTCATAAACCAAGGTACCACTGTAAATAAATCTTACGAGTAGTCCGAGCAGAGTGGTTATTCTTTAAGGAGGTGGAGATTTTCCTCCAAACCGATAATGGAAATGAAACTAAAGTGTTTTGTTTTTGTTTTACTATGGATACCCAAAGAAGCCTCTTAATAAGAAACACGAACCACTCAACGGCACAGCACACAGTGTACATCTGAGAAGCACATACGTATCTGTTAAAAGGTGAGGCAGCATACTGCAAATTCACAGAGCACATGTGTAAGACTCCAAGAGTATTCAGTTAAGTGGCTAACAGAATGGACTTATCTTTGTGTTAAACTTCTGCTAGGCAGAAGACAGTAGCTACAAAGTCTCTTTGAACCATCAGACACAAAGAAACGTGGTGACATAATGAATTTACGCACTGTGGTGAAGGTGGCTGGGCAACAGCTGACTTTCAGAAGGGCTGTGTTCCAGCAAGAAGGAAAGGACTGGTTGAATGTGGTATATGGGAGTATGGTCTGCAATCAGTCCTACAATACACAGGATTGGAGCCACCCTTGTACAGTGGTACCTCAGGTTAAGAACTTAATTCATTCTGGAGGTCCATTCTTAACCTGAAACTGTTCTTAACCTGAGGTACCACTTTAGCCTCCTGCTGCCGCCACCGCGCAATTTCTGTTCTCATCCTGCGATAAGTTCTTAACCTGAGGTACTACTTCCGGGTTAGCGGAGTCTGTAACCTGAAGCGTCTGTAACCTGAGGTACCACTGTACTGATATCATGTTACACCTACATCAATGCATTGAAACACTTCCATTGGAGGCAATGGAGAGCCGCAGCTGAACAAAGGGGGGGGGGGGGAGGAAAGAGTTCTAATCAACTCAGTAACCAACTGGAGAGCCAAACTATACAAGATACATGATAATATATCCCAATATTTTATTTTAAAATTAAAGCAGCCACTGATGGTTCCAATTATAACTGGAGCATTATCTCTGGAAAGGGGTAATGCTTTTCCTCAGTGCTGTTTCCCCATTATATCTAACAGTAACCCCCCAGAGTTACTATTAGCCTTCGGAAAACAAGGTGCTCACACCTCTAATAGTGCTCCTGAATATAATCCATTTCTTCTTCTTCTTCCCCTTCCCTGCCATTACGCTGCGGAGTGGAGAGCTCTCATAGAAAGGGCCAGGGTTTGACAAGCTTATTTTCTGTTGTGCCTAAGAGAACAAGTCCATCATATAGTTTCCTACACCTGCAATCTGGTTGTACAGTCCAGACAACAGGAATTCTTCCTCAACCATAGTCGGTGAGAACTAGGCCTATGCAAAGCATCACTTGCAATAGTAATTGCATACATATTTATTTTGCATAAATAATCATGATCGCAAAATCATTGGATTTTTTTGTACGGACTTTCCAAGACGTAAATCTTTGAATGACGAAGGTATCCTTCTTGAAATCTGAAAAAGCGACTACAAAAGCATGGGAAAAACCATGAGAAAAGCTAGGTAAGCGATGCCAGCAATACATTATATAGTAAAACCAGTTATTACAACACACTATACAGCAGTGGCCTTCTTGATGCTGCTGTGCTCAAACTCCCATCAGCTCCACCCAACATAATCAATGGTCAGGTATGATGGGAGTTACAGTCAGCCATAGGCTCTCTATCCATGCTATACAGTTATAGCATGCCTCCAGGGCAATACATCACGAACTTGCTTCTGCAAATCAGTGACCTACCATGGACACAAAATATACACAAATGTACATGTATATATTTCCACAGATAACCATTTCTACAACACACAACAATTTAGGCTATGGACCAAAATATGCTAATTAGGGCAAAACTCCCATTGAACTCAATGGGACTATATAATAAACCATTTAAATTTTGGACAAAGGCGCAAGAAGTTTCTCTTCTGAAAAACGCTCAGCCTTACTCAGTTTTGTAATTTGTGTCAATCTCCATTTCATTCCTCTGGGGCACAATGTATCTGACAGAGTGTCTGCATGTCTGCTCAGAGGTAAAAGCCTATTGAACACAATGGTGCTTCCAGCCATAGTACATAGGTCTAGGAATACAACCTGTGATACTTCCATTTCTGTGGAGGGAATAATGAATTGCTGCACAATAAACAGCTGTATAACAATATGCTTTCATCCCCCGTCCCCCCCAAAAAGCAGGACCCAGGTATCAACATACATCTTCTAGTGGACAGAGATATTCTCCAGGGCTGGAATGAGTAAGTCTCCAACTTTGAAGAAACAGCCACATGCTCTGACTGCCTCTAGCAATTGCCTTGCTCAAGCTTGTGTATTGGTTTTGCCCAGCATTACAATGGTGTGGCAGTTAAGGGATTGAAAAAATACCTGTCTAGTCAGGTTTGCAGCACCAGGGAGTAGCCTCACCTGCCCTTAGAAGTCAGTAGGGAAGAGGTTTTCTTTTTTTATTCGTATAAAAATGCAACTGTTTTACGGTATGCCAACAACGTGCCTGAGTGCTGAACACGTTCCCAAGTACTTTGATTCCAGTGGGAATGAACGCACGTGCATCTGTGTGAGCAGTGCTGCTAGTTTTTAACCCGGCAGAAATATGCCAGCACGTGCCATTCATGGGTTTGAACCTGCCTCCGGCAAGTTTTTGTTTTGTCCCTCAATACACAGGGACTGTTGGCATCCATCTGTCTCGAAAGACAACGGAGGAGCGCGCCTTTGGGGGATGAATTGCAACATTTCATTTCGGGTCCACGCTTGTTTGATAATACGCTGAGAACTGAGAAAGATGATTCCCCCCCCCCCGTTTCTTTTCGTAACTCCATTATATTTTACTTGGAAGTTTTGCGATGCGTGAGGCAAGTCATCTCCGCGAGTTTCTGCCCTCCAGGTTGCGAGGTTTGGGTTCCACGTGTAAGCGTGACTGTGCTCATCTGCGGCAAGGCTGCGCCTCCAACCAGGTCTGCTAACCCACATCACATAGCTCCTGCCTTTTCGCCCTCGGCAACCCCCCTCTGAGGAGTCTGCATCCCCGCGTCATGCTGCTGGTCCACACACACCTCTTAACTCTTTCTCCCTCTTTTCGGGTGCCTTTCTCCACCCCAGACTCTGAAGGCAATCCACCCCCATCAAAAACAAGAACCCATCGGCAGGAGGAGAGTTGCGCATGCAGAAACTTAGGGACTCCCCTCCTCCCGACCTTTCCATGCCCCATCCCTTTAAAGTTCACTTAAGTGCCCGAAAGTTGCAGCCTGGCCATGCCCGATGCCCGCGCCTGTGTTTCATTAAATGATCGTCCTTTTTTGAAACAACAGACATGCTCTGAAGGCAGATGAGCGGAAACTCCCTTGACTTCCTTACTTATTTGGGGAAAACGAGAGGGATGCGCTGGACTCCGAGGGCCACCGGGTGATCATGGATTGGCAGGCGGCGGCGGCGAGGAGGGAGGAATGCTTACTTACCCAGAAACTGGATCCGCAGAAGGCGTCCATGGTGCAGCGGCCGGCCAGAGCAGTCTGGCGACCGTCCCTTTTCGCCGCGCTGCCTCCGCTTCTTTCTGAGCGGCTCCAGGCTCGCCTTCTGCTTCCCTTCCGCCACGCTAGGGCGGATGTTTGCCTCGCACGGAAAGGTGGGCGGGGAAGGGCTCGCCCAGGCAGTGCCGGCGCCAGGCTAAGCCGCGACAAGGCTGGTGGGGGGCTGTCTTTAACTGCTGCGGGCTTACTAAACTTCCCTTTTTGCGGACCAGCTCGGGCAAGGCCCGCGCCTGGATGGGAGAGAAAGAGGGCGCGCGCGCGCGCCGTAGGAGGGCGGTGGGGCGGTGGATGATCGGGCCTCGGCGTATGAGGGGAGCGAGGCCACGGAAGCCCGACCAGCTGCTGGGAGACTTGGGCCCCCTTGGGTGGCTAGGGCGGTGCTCCGTGGTACACAGCAACACACCACCTTTTTCCCTCTCTGCAGTGGGGCAGCTAGGGCTGGACCTCGAGCGAGGGGAGGGGGAAAGGTCCAAGGACCACCCACCCAGAGAGAGCGAGAGAGAGCCAGGTGATATGGATAAGCTGCGAACAGGCCCTTCCTCGACACCTGGGCCAACATGGGCATCCTGCCAGGGCCCATCAAACCTGGCTCCGCCTGCCACAGCATCCTTTTTAAAAAGCAGTTTATAGTTAGGGGACAGCTGGCTGGGCATGTACTTGGTTATACATACAGTGTTGTGAAGTGTTTTTGTGGGGGGGGGGCGGGTTCCCTTGGTGAAGGAGCCAGGCAAATTTGACAGCGAGTTAACGGGCTGTAAGTTCCTTAGTATAACAAAGGAAGTGGCTTTGTGCCAGAGGGCAAATGGGTGGACCCCACTCCCTCACCTGGCCACTAGCAAGAGTTGAGGTGTGTGTATGAGAGAGAGAGAGAGAGAGAGAGAGAGAGAGCTGGGCTGGAAGCTGACTGCCAGCAGAAGCCTGAGAGTGAGAGACATGCCTGATTTCTGCTTGAATCCAAGGCTGCGGCTATTGCAGAAGCAATACCTTCCGGGCTCTTAATGCTGGGTGCCCCTTCATAGTAGGCTCAGGTTGTTTATGTGTGTAAATAAAACAAATATTATACAGACACCACAGGCTCTGCTTCCCTTCATTTCAAGGAAACCGAACCCTGGGACCCCTGGAATCTTGTACCGCTCGAGATTGGGGATGGTGTACAACACACCATGTGTTCTCTCTCTCTCTCTCTCTCTCTCTCTCTCTCTCTCTCTCTCTCTCTATCTTCCTACAACAAAACATACTGCTTATCCCCAAATATGCTTAGCATTGGAGAAGTTGAAGCCAATAGTGTAGCGCAAGGACCCTCATGATAGTCACAACCAGGTCCCCTCACAGTTATGCCTCTTCTAAGATTATGCAACCTGGTAAAATTATACAGCAATCTTACACAGTTATCTGATACAGTGGTACCTCGGGTTAAGAACTTGATTTGTTCCGGAGGTCTGTTCTTAACCTGAAACTGTTCTTAACCTGAGGTACCACTTTAGCTAATGGGGCCTCCCGCTGCCGCCATGTGATTTCTGTTCTCATCCTGAGGTAAAGTTCTTAACCTGAGGTACTGTTTCCAGGTTAGTGGAGTCTGTAACCTGAAGCGTCTGTAACCTGAGGTACCACTGTAATAACAATTAGGGATGCCTTGCAAAGATTAATGCAGAACACCATGTGCAAAATCATTTAAAATGACTCTGGGTATTGTGTACCTTGACACCCAGAGATGGATGCCATTTGCTGCTCTTCTTCGGGTGTCAAAATGACTTGGGCCAGCCCTGCTTCTCCTAGGAGTATTGGAGCCAGCCGAGTGGCTTATGGGGGGGGGGTGAGTGAACCAGAGATGACAGTGGCTGCCCCTCCTGTTACTTGTTCACCTTTGGTTTCTCTGGACAGTGTAGCGGGGGGGGGGGGAGGACTGGGCCCTGTGATACTGCCAAGAGTAAAGGTTGTTGCCTCTGCTCTCTTGGTGGCATCACAGAGAAGATGAGGCCCAGCTTGTCCAGTCCACCCACTAAGGCTTCCAACGGAGTCGACTGCATGTACAAGGAACAGTCTTTCCCCTCACTCACCTGCACTCTTTCGGTGGGTGGTAAGTCAAAGCATATTGGGTTCAGGGAGAAGGTTAAAAAGAAGGGTGACAATGGGCCACTCTCTTGCTCACTCAACTGCTTTCTTCTGCTTGGCTTAACAGATGAGCCCAACCTTCCTTGTTAGAAAAAAAAGAGGGAGGGTGAGCAAGCAGTTGTCATGGGCCTCAAGGGAAGGAGAAGAAATTTGACTTGGTTCACATTTTAATGCAAAACTTCCTAATCCACAGTTGGGGAAACAATGGGGAAACTGAAACAGTTGTTCTTAGAAAAATCACACTTCTCTGAATTTTGCAATGCAGTTTCTCTTTTTTCAATTTTGCAGCTCTTTAACAAAAATAATGTGTAGTAAAATGCATGTATTTGGGGGATAACATGCATAATACTGCCTATGTTAGTGAAAATAACATACAAAAATACATTTATTATGAGAAAGTGCTTCCAAAAATGTGCAAATTAGGAAAAATATGGTCTGAAATGCTGATGAATTTTCTTGAGGTACTTTTTAAAATCACAAACTGATGCAGAAATGTGGAGAAATGAAATTTGACAGATTCCTCTGTCCCTAAGTAAGGAGCAGCCACTATTTACACCTACTGTAGGACCCAATTCTCCCTACTGCACTGCCTAAAGAGAGGGCTAAGCAAGCAGGCAGAGCCTTTCAGCGACAGAAGGCATGCTGAGCAAGAAGACTAATTACTGCCTCCTCTTGCCTTGCCCCCCCTTTCTGTGTGTCTGGAGGGGGGAGTATTGGACACATGGTTGCAAAAGAAGCAGACACGCTGCTTCCAATCATTTGCATTATCTTCTGTCTTTGGACATGTTAAGGATGCCAACTGGGCCCAGCAGAGTGCCAAGGGTGACTCAAGTGATCGGAAGCACAGCCTCTGCCTTTGCATGCTTACCTTCCCCCTCCTTTAGATGGCCAAGTAGGGAGACTTGGGCTCACTGGGCCCAATTTTCACCACTCCGCATCTGAAAGGAGAGAGCAAGTTTTCAGAGAGAATTGCATGTGCAAGGTAAATCACAACAAGTTGAGTCTCCCTACCTTTGCACATAACTTTGTGCAAATGTGTGTTTATGCTGTGAAATGGCATTAAGGCACAAAAGCACAGTGCTTCAGCGGGAGAACTTTGTGCACATTCAGTCACCTAGAGACGTGTTTTAGAAAGACAGAAAATGCAGTTATTGGGTGGTGGGGACAACAATACCCTTCATTAACAGACTGACATAAATTCCAGAATAATGGAAGAAAAAAACAATGAGGACAAAAAGGCAAGAGCAAGATCTAATGGGAAGTGTATGTGGAAGGAAATTCATAGGTGTGAAATTCATATGAAACTGCAGTATATAGAGTCAGACCATTGGTTCATCTAGCTCAGTGCCTGCCATCAGCTCTCCAGACAGGTATCTCCCAGGCCTACCTGTAGATGCCAAGACTGTTAGATTCGGGATACTTTCTAATCAGATGAACAATTAGGAATGGCCTAAAAATGTTTTAGAAGTTCCATTTTACATTTATGAATACTGTAAAATATTGGACAAATCTATTGGGTGTAGTGAATCTTGCATCTATCTAAGGAAGATGCATTTGACATTTATATCTGAGGGCACTTCTGGTGCTATGAATGATACAATGCAGAATGATCACTGGGCATAGCTTTGCCTGCCTTTGAAGACCGCATCGCCTTTATGATGATTAATATGGAAAATCACAATGGAATTAGCAACATCGCAGAGCATTTTAACTTTCAACCTTTTTTATTACTGAAAGTGCATTCTTCATATTGCAAGTGATAATCAAACTGCCAATTGGCAGGTGGTTGCTTTTGGCAATATCTATACTTTTAATATCTACAGTTTTGTGGTACTTTCCAAACTTCTCTTTTCCCCTTTCCTTTTTAGTAGCAAATGAGCTGGCTTTCCCCTGCTTTCTGACACTGCATTGAGACGATTCGTGAATGCTGTCTCAAAGTAAACCTGAAGATTCAAAGGCGACTGTTGCCCCTCAAGGTGTGTAAGAAGTGCAAGAGTTCGGGAGGGCTGCTTTTCTTACGTTTTTACCGAAGTCTTGTATATAGTGTGTTGTGGTTTTGTTTTGCCACTTTTACTACCACTTTTAAAACCAGTGTCCTGGTTCACATAACATTTCCTAGCAAATATGTGGGTTTTCTGGAGAGCAGCTCACAAGCACTTTGCTCCTACCTGGTTCGTTTTCTTCCTGCGCTGTAGCATACTGAGTGAAGCCAAGCCAATGTTTAGCTTATCCTGTCACCCAGCTGGGAACTTGTGGTTAAGCTTTCTCTGCAAGGTTTGCTCCTGGCTACAGCTTCTGGTAAGTGCAGTGAGAGCTTAAGGACGAGCCCAGTTCAGACAGCTGTGAGCTCCTCTCTGAGAGCCTGCATGTCAGGATGGGCTGATTTGTCAATTTTGGGTTCAGTCAGTTTCTCATTTTTCCAGCCTTGTTGAATTCTCCACATCAGTTGTATACCTCAAGAACATTCTTCAGCATATTAGTATGATTTTTCCCTAATATACATATATTTTGCTTTATACACACATTTTTGCAGAGCTCGTTTCCCAAATATAATGTATGTTATTTTCACTCTTGTGCATATTTATACACACAATTCTTTAAAAATGCATTTTTTAACACATTGCTTGCTTGGAGAACTGAATTGCAAAATTTGTAGAATTGTGAATTTCAAAGTTGCGTTTTGGTTCCCATATTGTTCTGGAAAGTACAAATCTGGCAGCTTAGCCTTTAAATGTTAACTGAATCAAATTTCTCCCCCACCTAGCTGCATGTTTAAACAGTCATGATGAGTCATAGTGTGGCTCACCATGTTGCATAAACCAAACTAGTGATTAGTAACCCTCTAATTTTTGCCTTTAAGTTGATAGCAATCCAACTATACAGGATGATCACATTACGTAACCTCTGAAGAAATCCATGGAATTTTGTCACACTGTGCCAAGAGCTTCTGGATGAAGAAGAGGAAGAAGAGTTTGGATTTGATATCCCGCTTTATCACTACCCGAAGGAGTCTCAAAGTGGCTAACATTCTCCTTTCCCTTCCTCCCCCACAACAAACACTCTGTGAGGTGAGTGGGGCTGAGAGACTTCAAAGAAGTGTGACTGGCCCAAGGTCACCCAGCAGGTGCATGTGGAGGAGCAGAGACGTGAACCCAGTTCCCCAGATTACGAGTCTATCGCTCTTAACCACTACACCACACTAGATCTCTTTCACTGCCCTGTAAGGTAAACTACCGAACTACTGAACTTGATCTGGGCTGACTTTGCCCATCTTAGATGATCTTTGGATCCTTCCAGGCATGAGAAAATATAAAGGGGGATTCCTGCTCCAGCTGAGCTTTGTTAGAGAGCATTTCTGTGCTCACATATGATCCTCTTTTCTTTGGTTATTCTCTGATCCTACCTTCTGGTTTGTGCTTTGGTCCTGACGTGCTCTTCAGTCCTGCTGACTGTTTCCAGTGTCAAGTCTGCCAAGCAGTCACAGAGAAGCACACAAATCTGCAAACATGTTTCCTCTTGCTGTTGATTTTGTTGTCTCTTAAATTCTGGAGAAATTCTGAAATACCACATTGTATGGACAAAAATAGACCCTGGTTAGTCATAACCTGTTAAACAAGAGTTCAAAACAATGTCTTGACAGCTGAATTACATCGCTGAACTTCATGGGATAGGAGGACAGAGCTGACACAAGTTCCAAATGAACTTGAGGCTGTAGGCCAGTGGCCGTAGGCACAGAAAGTAGGACACAGAATTGGAGATTTTTGGACATAAAATCCAATATGGTCTACAAACAAGATAATCTCATGTTTGCTCAGAAGATCACGTACTTTCTTTTTTTAAAAAATAGGCCGCATTACTGTTCCATATGCTCACATTAGTATACCAATGTTCAGTCAAATATCCATGCTGAGTGCTAAATTAACCACTCAACTGAAACAGACTTTGATTGGAGAACTGAACAGAGTGTTTTGTTATACTGTAACTGCTATGGCAGGGGTAGGGAGACTTCAAGCCTGTGGACTGAATGAAGCCTCTCTCTTCAGCCCTCAGAACTCTGCTCAGGCCACATCCCTTAATGGGACCTCCAAGGTAGCAAATGATTACCTGAAAAAAAATCCAAGGCAATCAAGCCACATAAAGTAAATGGGCTGTATCCAACGTGCCTTGGTAGTGAGCTCCTGCACAACCAAGTTTCTGTTTAGGTGGAAGCCAGGTATGCTTAATTAGATTTCTACATTGCGACAAGTAGGTGTATTTTTGCTGGTTGCTAGGTGACAGAACTGAAAGCAAATGAGAACAGGCATTTATCTGGCACAATATTTAGATTCTACCTTTCTTTAAAAACACTAAAGGCAGCCTGTGGTAACATAATAGAAAACCATGTATTCAAAACAATAAAAATCAAAGAAACACCATGTGTATTTGGAGAAAAAAGCCACAACAAACTGGGGGGGGGGGCGGAATCATAGCCCAAAGGCTTTCCTGGAAAGTCAGGCTTGGGCTAGACACTGAAAGGTCATCCATGTGATGGATATTGGGAACTATTCCTAGAAAGTGCTCCACAACTAGGGATTGTATCCAATAAAGTCCCATCACCACAAGGTCTTCTGCTTCCACAGTGGGGTTTTCTCTAGCTCACCTCAACAAACATTCTCCTTGCTCCTTCCAAATCAGTTTTGGGGGCTTCCCCAACCCTCTGGAGCAGATTTGGGGGGCACACTGTGAGTGGAGGGCGGAGTGTTGTTGCACAGGTGGAAGTCCTTGAACTAACGGTATGACTTTGTTAGATGCAGCTTACAGAGCTGCAGCTGAAAAGTCTATCCCATCTTCCCACTGTACTTTGGGTGGCAGAATAGCCAGCTTCCTCCTTTCTTCTTCTGTTAGATCACAAACACAACGAACCCGTCTGTTCATGGAAGGGAATATGGGATCTAACCCCTACCCAAGGTAAATTCAGTTGTACCTCCTAGCCAGCAAAATTGGAAGTCCATGTTAAACAATGACAAATAAATTGATTTGTCATTGTTTAACATGGACTTCCAATTTCTTGTACATTAATTTCGGAGCCATTATCTCTTACTTATTTTTCTACTTACAGTTTTGGGAGGATGGGAGGAGAGAATGAGAAAACAACAATGAATTAGCACTTAAAGCTATCCTGAAAACAGGTTTGGACTTCCACTTCACTGGCATAACAATATATACACAGCTAATAAGTTTCTAAAGGAAGATTTTGGAATAGCTTTTAACCATGGACTCTTCAGTGAATTATTGTCTTTGCAGAAACCAGAGGGTAAAATTCCCCACAAAGTCAACACCCACGGTTTTAATCTAGAACAAACTAAGACAGCACTTGCCAACCTGACACTCTTCAGATGTTTTAGTCCAAAGCACTTGGAGGGCACCAAGTTGAGGAAGGCTGTCTTAAGGCAATCGCAGTACTCATCTCAGTTACTTGTCCCCCTCTAATTTCATTTCATACAGACCTTTAGGTGTGTCCATTAAAAATGGTGCATTATTTTGATGACTATGTTGTGGACACAGCACTGGGCCAACAGGCACTGAATATATCGTTACATCCAATTTTGCCCATAAAACACTGCAGACTGCAGGGAACAGTGCACCATTGGGCTCCACCACTCAAAGGAACATCTGTTGCAAAAGGACATCAACAAACAAAACATCTGTCAGTCATGTGCATGCCTCCTGCTAGGTAAAACTCAAAACTTACATTTACATTAAATGTCATTGGCGCAGAAACTTCCTACGATGCCATTATCCTTACAAAATGCTTCCCCTTCCCTCTGCCCTGCCCCTAGTTTTCAAAACTGGACTGAAGAACAACAGACACCGTAAAGGAGCAAGATGAATTCTAAATACTTTCTTAGGACTGCATCTAACAGGCCATTAGTTGCCACAGCATTGACAAAAATAAATTTGGCTGTTATGAAACCTCTTAAAGATGTTTGATCCAGAAGAGGCCATTTAAAAGAAGCTGCTTATAAAGGCAGAACGTCTCCAAAAGACACACAGCCATTTATCTCTGTTTTTGTTTTGTTTTTTTGTTTTCTGAGTTGTAACACTGCTTCCTGTAGTTTTTTTTTTTTAATGTAAATTAATTTAGACTGGCTATGCCATATAGCGGTATCCAACTTTCAAATGTCGCATTGGAATGCTTTCCTTATTCATATTCAATGTAAATGTACACTGCTTTAATAATAATGGCCCACATTCACCTGTTTTAGGTGCATTTAATAGAAAACAGTGCTAACCAACATAGCCTAACACAAATGCACAAAAGTAGCTGGGTACATACTGTTCTCTTGGGTGCACGGCTGCATTCAGTTCATGCTCCTGATGTGCACAGAAAATCAGAAGAAACTCCAACATGATAACTGAATTGGATACATTGGAGGTCCATAAGTGAGCAATCTCTCAGGTTACAATATAGTTCACTTTGACTCCAGTGTATGACAGAGGCACGCCAGTCTAGTTGGATCACTGCTATAATGGACTGGCCAATGTTCTGTCTAGCTCTTCATTCTGCTTTTGCCATTAATCTAAAGAGTAATCACTTCAAAGGAAACATAAATAAATTAGATGTTCTTCAGTGACAATCTGAGATTGAGAAATCCCTCCTACCAACCATTTTGTTCAATCAGTGAGCAAATTTCAGTAGGTTTGGTCTATTTCCCACCCTCAGAGATCAATAGTTAATTCACATTGGATGGAAGCATATTTCCTTCCATTTTTAAAAAGTACTTTTGTTAAATCGGCTCATTGTCTCCCAAGTTTGGAGAATGACCAAGTTCATTTTCTTCCTGCCTGTCATCACATTCAAATGATTCTATTATACATCCATCTAGTCAGGCATTGCTTTTCTAAGCTAAAATTTGCATAACTCTAATTCTAAGATATTAGGGCCTTTGCTTATTAGCACTAGGACTTAATGTTTCCTTTTATTAAAAGCATGCCTTCCATTTTCATTATTAAAAAGCTGCTTTGGAGGCTGCTCTGACATCTTGTGATATAGTTCTTTAAATATATACTTGCCGCATAAACATTCAGTGAAACAGACTATTAAATATATTGTTAATTAGACATATCATCAATTGTGCACATGTGGGTGTTGACAGACAGCGTCAATCTAATTCACTTGACATAGATATTGGCTGACACCTCCAGCTCCTTGTTGGTCTTAATTTTAGAATCTGTGCATGAAGTGGAAGGGAAAACCTTTTCAAGCTAAGCACTCACTTCTTAACCTAATGGATATTTGCTGAAGACTAAATAATAATAATAATAATAATAATAATAATAATAATAATAATAATACAGTAACAACCCTGGGCCACAAGATCACGCATTATGAAAGCCAGAATGCTGTATTATAAAAAGGTAAAGGGACCCCTGACCATTAGGTCCAGTCGTGACTTTATTGGCCAAGGGAGCTGGTGTACAGCTTCTGGGTCATGTGGCCAGCATGACTAAGCCGCTTCTGGAGAACCAGAGCAGTGCATGGAAACGCCGTTTACCTTCCCGCCAGAGCAGTACCTATTTATCTACTTGCACTTTGAGGTGCTTTCAAACTGCTAGGTGGGCAGGAGCAGGGACTGAGCAACGGGAGCTCATCCCATCGCGGGGATTTGAACCGCCGACTTTCTGATCAGCAAGTCCTAGGTTCTGTGGTTTAACCCACAGCGCCACCTGCGTCCCATGCTGTATTATAGAAATGGAAATATAAGCTATGCTTAAGTAAGAATGACTGGAGCACACTCTAGGAACAATCAAAGGCACTGTATATAGCAAGAGAGACCTTCAAAAGAATGGTTAAGAATATGGAACATTTTCCTGGAAGTATCATCACCATCATTTATTATTTATAAAGTGTCTAATAGGCACTAGGTGCTGTATAGAATTCGTAGCCAACACAGAGACCCCTCACAAAGGCTCGTTACATGTAAAGCATGGAACACAAGCATGAAAGAAGAGGGGAGTTTGTGCTACCCAATGTTGCTGCCTACTCTCGCCTCTTTGTTCACATTCCCCTCATCCCTTCCAGCCTCATCTCTTTCTCACATTGCAGTCATCATCAGAGTGTCACGCACCTAGTGGTAAACTAGTGCATTCATTATTATTATTATTTAAAAAATGTTTATTTCCCTATGCCATCAGTATAAAGTAATTGCAAAATATCCCATAAACTATAACCTGTTTCATATATATATATTTTTACAATCAAGTGGTGTATAAATTTTATGAACCAAATAAAGAAACTATACACAGGGAATGTCTTATCAGTGCTTATCAATAACTTCCTACCTTTTACAGCACAACTCAATAAAATGTTAATATTAGCAGGTACCAAGTAGCTGTCACTTGGTACAGACATTGCCTGTTAGCTGTGTCTGCATTAGATTCTTGTTAATATATATACCAATCAGGGTGTGTGTGTGTGTGGGCACAAGTTGCATGTTGTTGTGTGTCAGTGCAGAATGATTCTGTAAGTACAGAACCGGATTTCAGCTCATGGCTGTGCAGCGGGTCTGGATGTGAAATTATGGTTCCCATCATCTTCATCATCTTTTTATTTTCATTTAAATTGTACCGATTATGTACATGTTTACTCAGAAGTAAATCCCATTGGATTCAACATGGCTTTTTCCAAAATGAATGTGTGCACTATTTCAGCCTTAAGAGTGTTTAAAGGGCATATAAACATTTTCTTTAAAAAAATTTTACAACAATGTTGTAAGGTAGATCAGTTTTATCAGGCCATATTGCAGATTATGTCAGCGTGCTAAGATTTGTCTAGCTCACCTTCTATGCCAGAGCTAAGCATTTGAACTTGGGGCTTCCTGGTTCACAATTTAGTGTTTTCCTGTGCATGCCTACTCATAATAATAATAATAATAATAATAATAATGGAAGTTTTTAATGTTTGATGTTTTATCATGCTTTAAATATTCTGTTGGGAGCTGCCCAGAGTGGCCGGGGAGGCCCGGCTAGGTGGGCAGGGTATAAGTAATAAATTATGATTATTATACTCAGAAGTAAATATTATTACACTCAATGGGACATATTCCCAGATAAGTATGTATAGCATTGGTAATCTTAATTCACTATGCTATAGTAGCATGTTGTTAGTAACTGTGGCCCTCTTTCGTAATCAAACATCTGCTGAATGTTTATACTATCTAAACTTATCTAAATCCCGAGTGCACAAAGATATACTTGTGGCTACATTTTTTTTTTTGTTGGAGATGAGATTCCTAATTTTTTGTTGGCATCCATTTCCCTTTTGTGGTGCAGTATTAGCTGAGTCGCCACTGCATATCATAAACAACCCCTCACCCATCCTAGTTCTGTCTGCTACTTTTAGAATACGCTGGCCATTCTTCCATCTACTCCCAGGCCAATGGATCACCTGTGGACAGGGGTCTTCAAATGTTGGTGGCTCATTAGGTAAAGACAAACAGGTAAAAGGTAAAGGTAAAGGTACCCCTGCCCGTACGGGCCAGTCTTGACAGACTCTAGGGTTGTGCGCTCATCTCACTCTATAGGCTGGGAGCCAGCGCTGGCCGCAGACACTTCCTGGTCACGTGGCCAGCGTAACAAGCTGCATCTGGCAAGCCAGTGCAGCACACGGAACGCCGTTTACCTTCCCGCTGGTAAGCGGTCCCTATTTATCTACTTGTACCCGGGGGTGCTTTCAAACTGCTAGGTTGGCAGGCACTGGGACCGAACGACAGGAGCACACCCTGCCGCGGGGATTCGAACCGCTGACCATGCAATCGGCATCCCTAAAGACAAACAAGCTTGGGGTAAATCTACCCCGCCCTGCATTTGCCTCCTGGAGAGCAAAAAGAAAATGGAAAAAAAAAAAAGAATGTCAGGGAGCTCCCTGCTAAGTACTCTAGGTCAAAAGCTGTTTCAACTGCTGGCGGGTGTTCCCACTTCCACACCCAGAAATACACCTGGTGATATACCTAGCAGCATATTTAAGTCTTGTGAGGCAAAGGTGAAGCAAAGTTGGATTGATGTAACTAACAAAGGGGGAAAAATATACTGGTTGGACAGCTCCATAAAGCTGTTTTATTATTTTTATTCACCAGAAGAATGGAGGATTCAGGTAATGAAGCCAGAGCTACTATAACTAATCTGTCATATCTCCTTTTCTACCTTGGCTTGTTGGGGAAATGCTATTTAATTATTTAATTTCATGAAACTTATACACAGCTTGTTTGCTTAAAAAAAAAAAAATCCTTACTGTTGGGTGTGTGTGTGTGTATATATATATATCAGATAAGACAGGAAAATCAAGAAAAATTTACAGCCCTACTTTAAAACATAAAAAGAAGTTAAAATACTAAACCAGATTAAATTTACTTCAGCTTTCTAAACAACTGGGTAGGCTTCTCTAAACAAGAATGATTTCAGCAGGAGATATTATGGGAAGAATCCGTCTCTTGCAGTTCCTGTCTTCCTCAGAGGACATCTTCTAAACAATATTGATTGAAACTGAGGTGTGTTTGTTTTGTATAAAACCTGTGTGCCCTGAGAGAAGGATAAGGCCAGGGCAGGGAGCACATAACTGCCAGCTTCCGGCAAAACCATCAATGGCCTGAGAGAACAGTTGGAGCAGACTCAGCCCTGCTTTTATTGGGGCTGATTTAAAAAAACAACAACAGCTGTGTAACCTGAGGGAAAGCAGAAGCCAGGAAGCCCAGGACAAAGAACGACTTAGGCCCAGGGTACATTTGAACTCATATGTCCCAGTTCAATAACTGGGATAATCTTTTTAATAATAATAATAATAATAATAATAATAATAATAATAATACCTTTATTGTCAATGTACAACCTGTGTACAATGAAATTAACCGAGCCTCTGAGGAAAAATCTCTGGTTGTCTCCCTGAAAACCTTTTTTTTAATGCTACAAGGAGTATGCAGATGGTGGAGAGAAATTTCTTCCTGTGATAGATGGTGAGCTATGTTTTCAGTTCTTATGAATGTGTGTGCATGTGTGTTTGTGTGTGTGTGTGTGTATATATATATATATATATATATGCAGGTTTTGGTGTCCTCGGGTGTCTTCCCGTGTAAAAGTTGGGGTGTCTAGGCGACGTTTCGACGAGGTCTCACTCGTCATCTTCAGGCTGGTGCTTTCGGCTTCTTGTTACTGGAACAGAGCTGGATCTCAGTGTTTGAGTTCCTATAAATACTGTAGAGGGGGTGTGGTGTATAGCCTCCAATGTTCTGGGCAGAGAGGAAGTTCCCAGGCTAGTGTGCCTTTTCTTCTTTTGTTCCTTAATTACTTGAGAGATATCTTGAGTGATTTCTTGAGTGATATCCTGAGTACCACTTAGGTGGGTCATTAGGTGTGGATTAGTTGTTAAAGTCTTTGTGTCTTGACCTCTTGAACTTTGTGAAGAGTTTTCCTGAGAAGATGGCTGTACTGTACTTTGTTGTGCTCTGGCTTGGCTTCGTGTATAGGGGCGAGCTGTGGTTTTGTGGCTTGTGTCAGCCAGGTCTGTGTAGGGATTGCAGGGGGGTGCAGCATCCGGAGGTGCCACCATGGATTGGCTACTGGATGGTGTCTGTAATTCATCTGTGGAGAGGGTCTGGGTTTGGGTCTGGTGTGGTTGATTGGTGTTGGCGTTCTGTGTGCCTCTGGATCTGGTGTCAGTTTTTGTGGGGAGGGCTAATTTCCAGATGTCTGGCAAGCGGGATGTGTCGTCACGCTTGTTCATGTTGTGAGGGTGTTTCTCTATCTCGATGGCTTCCATGATTATTCTCTTGTGGTGATGTTCCGTGTTAAAGAGCAATTTGGAATCTGCAAAATTAATTTCGTGTCCTGTTTCTTTCATGTGTTGGAAAAGAGAGGAAGTTTTTTCTTCTTTTTTGACGGCATTCTTGTGTTCTGCGATACGTGCATTTATTCGTCTGTTTGTTTGTCCAATGTACGTGGCTGGGCAGACTTTGCAGGGTATTTCATAGATCCCTTGGTTTTCCAACTGGATTTTATCCTTGGGGTTTCTGAGGATATTGGCTATTTTTTTTGGTTGGTGCAAAAGGCTGTTTTGATATTGTGTTTATGGAGGATTTTGCTAATTTTATCTGTAGTGCCCTTGATATAAGGAAGGAGGGCCATGCCATTGTTTTCTTCTGTGTCTTGGTTTTTGGGGGGTGTTTCCTTTTGGATTAGCTTCGTAATCCTGTTTTGCTGGTATCCATGTAATCCTGTTTTGCTGGTAACCCAGACCCTCTCCACAGATGAATTACAGACACCATCCAGTAGCCAATCCATGGTGGCACCTCCGGATGCTGCACCCCCCTGCAATCCCTACACAGACCTGGCTGACACAAGCCACAAAACCACAGCTCGCCCCTATACACGAAGCCAAGCCAGAGCACAACAAAGTACAGTACAGCCATCTTCTCAGGAAAACTCTTCACAAAGTTCAAGAGGTCAAGACACAAAGACTTTAACAACTAATCCACACCTAATGACCCACCTAAGTGGTACTCAGGATATCACTCAAGAAATCACTCAAGATATCTCTCAAGTAATTAAGGAACAAAAGAAGAAAAGGCACACTAGCCTGGGAACTTCCTCTCTGCCCAGAACATTGGAGGCTATACACCACACCCCCTCTACAGTATTTATAGGAACTCAAACACTGAGATCCAGCTCTGTTCCAGTAACAAGAAGCCGAAAGCACCAGCCTGAAGATGACGAGTGAGACCTCGTCGAAACGTCGCCTAGACACCCCAACTTTTACACGGGAAGACACCCGAGGACACCAAAACCTGCATTCCTGTACCCGTGAAAATCTACGAAAGCAAATATATATATATATATATATATATAGTAAGGGTCATATACCTATCAGCTCCTGAAGAGCAAGCACATCAGTAAGCCTGAGAGAACCCTTGTTATTCTATATTTTGGACTATTTGTTTGTCGTACTATTCTAAAATGGTTAGCTGCCTTGTGTGCCTTTGCCGAAAGATAGTATATACGACTGCAACAAACAAACAATCCCCCTCAAATAGAATGATCATAATAACCCAAATGTGTCAATGGCGGCAAGCAGGAAGGAAAAAGAACAGGACATTTCAGTGTGAACTTGCTTGTTCCCTTCCCCACAGGCAATGGAGTGGACTGGACAAGCCTGCAATAATTTGTTAATACAGTGGTACCTCGGGTTAAGTACTTAATTCGTTCCGGAGGTCCGTTCTTAACCTGAAACTGTTCTTAACCTGAAGACCACTTTAGCTAATGGGGCCTTTTGCTGCCGCCACGATTTCTGTTTTCATCCTGAAGCAAAGATCTTAACCCGAGGTAATATTTCTGGTTTAGCGGAATCTGTAACCTGAAGCATATGTAACCTGAAGCGTATGTAACCCGAGGTACCACTGTAATCTTCCAGGGGCCACCTACAAGCGCTGGATGGCAACAGAGACAAAAATGGGTGGAGAATTAGACTGACTCTTACCTTTGTATGTTAGCATGCTTTCTAGGAATAGAAAAGTCAGAGATTTGTACACCCCACATCTCCATCCTTGCAGATAAGAGGGATTATCTGTAGGACAACCAGCCCCATATAACCAGCATGGTTGTGTCTAATTAGTGCCTAAAGCATGGATAGGCAAACTAAGGCCCGGGGCCGGATTTGGCCCAATCGCCTTCTAAATCCGGCCCGCAGACCATCCGGGAATCAGTGTGTAGAATGAGTAGAATGTGTCCTTTTATTGAAAATGCATCTCTGGCTTATTTGTGGGACTTGCCTGGTGTTTTTACATGAGCAGAATGTGTGCTTTTATTTAAAATGCATCTCTGGGTTATTTGTGGGGCATAGGAATTTGTTCACCCGTTCCCCCCCAAAAAATATAGTTCGGCCCCCCACAAGGTCTGAGGGACAGTGGACCAGCCCCCTGCTTAAAAAGTTTGCTGACCCCTGGCCTAAAGGGTTAAAATCATAGAGTCAGCTGTACTGCCAGGCTTTGCCTTTGTCACTTCCCCTCACCTTGGGAGGAAATGAGTAGCCAAGCATTTTGTTTTTCTCACCCTACATGTAGACTTCATTATGTAAGGAGTTCTGAACTAATTATTCTATCCACATGGCTTTAACCAGCCTCTTTTGTTTCTGACCAGAATGGAGTCTGAAATTAGGATTTTTCTCTACCAGTAGTTTATAATTTTTTATCTTTTGTAACTCATCAACTGCCTGCCCATTTTTTCTGATTGCTATATGGAAAAGAACAAGAATCTGGCCTTTGAAGGGTTTGTAATTAATCCATTTTATAACCTCCCAAACATGTGGTCTGTCTCTGTGCTAGGGAAATGTAAAAGTTTGGAAATAACTTTTTAAGGGGACATTTTAAAGGTTTTGCAACCGAAATCTCCATGCTCTTCTTTGTTGCATGTTTTGCAATGTTAAATCTCTGCTGGGGTTCTTTCACCAAAGTGAATATGCCCCAAACTTGGGCCTTGGCTTCCAGGGCTAAGGGCAAGGGCAAATTACAGACTAGCGAGAGCATTTGAGGAGGGTGCAGTGCAGAACCAGTGAGGGGTGTGGTCCTCTGTCTGTGATTCCCAATAGTGGAGCCCCACTGGTGGTGTGTAAATCACATCAATTCCAATTCGAAGGCCTTGTACTAATGTCCCCACAACTGCAAATCAGTAGACTTTTTTTTTTTTTTTTTGCTTCACTTGATCACTTACAGCTTCATCTGAATGTTGCATATTCTGTGCATGTTCTCATTTATGACTTTTGCAGAATGTGGCATTTATCAACAGTTCTGCTAATTCCTAATAGTCAATTAGTAGCAGGATATTGGACTTGTTCCCCTCGATGGAATTCAGGCTCTCATAAGATGCATGGTGTTGTCTCACTGTTCCAATTTATATCAAAGCTTAATGCTCATTGTTTTTCTAATTGCGCTCTTTGCACTTGCTTGATGTTATTTCATTTTATCTTCTGTGCTGACGATCATAGCTAGAGGACGAATGAAAATGGTAAGTTGTCATGTCAGGTTTCCACTTAAAAGTTTGGCTACGATAGGACCATAATTAAACTCCCCAACTTCAAATGTTCCAAAATTCCCCAGCTGTCTCATGGTGCAAGACAGGATACAGTTCACATTATTAAACAATGGCCTCAGCAGCTATTTTGACCCACGTCTGGACTGATAGATTTCATCATGTGATTAATAAACTCTAACCCCCTTTAGGCAGCCAGGCATTTTGTTGACTGTTTTGCAGAGTATCTAAATTTTAAAAACCAAGAATTTTAAAAATCTAATGAAGTGGACTGTAGCCCGAGAAATCTTATCCCAGAGCAAAGATTTGAACCCTTATCTCCCAGTTACTAGTCCACCATGCCACACTGGCTCTCCAGAACAACCTGGCTACACCTATATGGTGTCATTGTCATCTCCTGTGACCTAGCAACCTCACCAGGTCTAATTGGCACCAGCCGCAACTGATTCAAGTCATCTGTGTTTGTATCTAGCAAGAGCCTTAGGATGAAGTTTGTGAGGAAGTAGCAGACATCAAAATGAGGTTGTTTCAGGTGCTTTACAGCTGTCAGGTTGCACCCTGGCCTCCTGGGAAAAGCCACTTAATGACTAATCCCTTCTCTCTGCAAATACAACACCTGACTGTTATTCACTTCTGCCTGGAGGTAAGAGCACATGCAATTCAGCTGCAGTGATGGAGTATGGATAGGGATGAAGATCACAAGCAGGATTCAGTTTGGGGTTCCCAGTAGGTTTATAAAAAACACTCACAGATTACCAGTTTTCTGACTACCATGATGAGCCCTTGTCAGTGTTCCAATTTTTCCTTGGTGTTCCTTCACTTGTATATATTTGTTCTTCTGCCTGTCATTTTGAATTATTGTAACTCTGTCTTTGGAGGTTTTGAATATTTCTGAATAATTCATTCTCTCTGCTTTCCCTGGGATGCCTCTCAGACTGCTATTAATCATACTGCATTATTTAGCTGTGAGGAACTTAGGTGCTCTCCCCTCCCCCTCCCTCCAATTGTGGTTTTTCTCTACTCCACAAAGCAGCAGGACTTCTAAAAAGCTTTGATCATGAAAAAAAGGCTTCTTTATTTAGAGCAGAAATCCTCTACATATTTTTCTGGGAGTAGGTCCCATTGTGTTCAATGGGACTTATTTCTACTTAGGATGGCAGTGTTAAGATCTTTGTTTCTTAGTACATTTTGAGAGAATGTGTAAGTCATTGATTAGGATGTGTTTTGATTCCAGGAAGTCATCTGAGGTTAAATCAAATCTGAGAAGTCTAGAATTCTCGGCACATACAGAGCAAAATCTTCCACAGGTGTGTGTGCAGAACTAAAAATGCACACATTCTTCTCAATGTCCAAATTCTCCAGTAATTTGTCTCTCCTTAAATTTACTTCATATATTTGGAGTGGAGAAATTAGTAGAGATTCACAGCAGGCCCTGAAAAAGTGGAGGCAGGTGCGGAAAGGATGAAAATACGGGACATATTATGAGGGAGGCAATATTAAAGGGCGCATCGTCACATAGTGGAGAAGAAGTAAGCGAAAAGTGCAAGAGTTTTCCTTAATAAAAACAAAGTTATTTGTCTCAAATGGATTGCAGGTGCCCTCTGCATGTGGTTGTGCTTTTAACTTGACATTGCTAATCTACATTCAGGGTACAAAGAGCCTGTTCTGTGTGTAGCGGCACTCCCATTCAACTGACTCCCCACAATTTCAAACTGGCTCCTGGCAGCTACTATGCACCCCATGGGAACTGAATCAGCCTTAAACCAAGGCTGATTACCCAGGATATAGAGATGGCAGAGAGCTCTGCCCCAGCAGCAATTCAGACTGGAAACCAGAATTCTAGGACAATGAGCAGAGTGGACTTAGGGTTTGGGCCTGGACTATTCCAGAAACTACCGTATTTTTCGCTCTATAAGACGCACCCGACCATAAGTCGCACCTAGTTTTTAGAGGAGGAAAACAAGAAACAAGAAAGCGACGCAAAGCCTCTTGAGCGAAGAGGGAGGAGCGCTCCCGCTGCGCTCAAGTGGCTTTGCATGGCTATTGCTGAAGCCAGAAGAGCAAGAGGGATTGCTGCGCACCGATCCCTCTTGCTCTTCTGGCTTCAGCGATAGCTGCGCAGCCTGCATTCGCTCCATAAGACACACATTTCCCTGTACTTTTTAGGAGGGCAAAAGTGCATCTTATAGAGCGAAAAATACAGTATTTGATGAAAAGGGGACTTGACTATAATATGTATTTCCAGCACCACTGCTACATTCATGGTGCAATCCTATGCAGACTCAAAAGACTCATAGAGTTCAATGGGGCTTGCCATCTTTTGTACAGTGGAACCTTGGGTTACAAACGCTTCAGGTTACAGACTCTGTTAACCCAGAAATAGTACTTCGGGTTAACAACTTTGCTTCAGGATGAGAACAGAAATCGTGCAGCGGCGGCAGCAGGAGGCCCCATTACCTAAAGTGGTCTTCAGGTTAAGAACAGTTTCAGGTTAAGAACGGACCTCCAGAACGAATTAAGTTCTTAACCCAAGGTACCACTGTATTTCCATTGCATGAAATGAATGTTCCGTAAACTATCAACCACCACCTAGTTGTGGACTTTGGTCTCTCAAATTTCATTGGCGCCCTGCGCTACACTAAACTTTGGCACGTGTGCCCCTGCGCTTCATTCTATAGTATGGTTGTGATGCCCAGTGTGGCCAAACCAGTTGCACTTCCCTTAAACTGCCTTTGCACCGCCCCCTTTCTTTGGCTTTAGCAGTAGTTGCAAGCAAGGAGAAAGCAGGGGCCTGGCTGAACAAATCTCTGAATACTTGTAAGGTCTCAGTGTCACTTGATGGATTAATTGCTTGCTTGTTGTAACTGTCTTAAGAGGTTAATTAAACTCACAGCAGGTGTTAACATACCTCTGGCCATAGGAGGTCTTGCTTCTGTGAAGGGAGATTAATTGGATGAATGAACAATTGTAAGTCAATGGAGCGTATCCCTTCTGCTGACTTGAGGGGTTTCCTTCATTTCAGCTGTGGAAGTCATCCAAGCTGCCTTTCCTCAGTTCACATAGGCCTAGCAGGATAGGTTTATCACTTTTCTTTTCCCAGTGGGACAGCCAATGTTAATCCTTTCCCCCGCTTAATAGCAAAATGGCAACCTGCAAGAGTATTGCACTGAATGCAGTATCCCTGCAACATAAGGCACAATCACTAAAACATACCCTCCAGCCATTCTCCGATGAAAATAGGGACATCCTAAGGAAAAATGGGGCATTCCAGGATGAAATTAGAAGCCAGGATGGCTTCTCTAAATCAGGGATGCGCCTGGAAAAATGGGGAACTTGTAGGGTCTGCTAACAGCTGGAGTGAAGATAGTGGTAGTATTTTAAACAGCTCGCTGGAGGTTCTTTATCAATAGCATTAACCAAACATTACAATTTCATACAATGCTAGAACTCGTGGACATCCAATGAAGCTGAATGTTGGAAGATTCAGGACAGGTAAAAGAAAGTACTTCTTCACACGGAGCAAATTCCATAGTTTAACTCTGCACTTACAGGAGGCAGTGGTGGCAACCAACCTTTAGATGGCTTTAAAAGAGGATTTGGACCAATTCATGGAGGGAGAGAGCTACTGATGGCTACTAGCTGTAGCCATATTTTTGAAGAAAGCATTTATAACACAGCGATACTTAATGAAGGATGCATTTATAAACAAATGTGAGTTAATGCACATTAGTTTATAAATGTGCCTTTCGTTAATGTGGTTTAACTTTTATGTTGAAACAAATATTTACTTGGATTTTTTTTTTTTTACTGGAACATTTGCAGTTATTTCAAAACATGGCAACTTCCCTTTCATAGTTGTAAATTGGAAGAAGAGAAATAGAAGACATTGGAAAATTAACACACTTACTTGAGCACACGAAAACCGCTACAGTGGTGCCTCGCAAGACAAAAAGAATCCGTTCCGTGATTCTCTTCGTCTAGCGGTTTTTTCGTCTTGCGAAGCAAGCCCATAGGAAATTCGTTTTGCGAAGCACCTCCAAAACGGAAAACTCTTTCGTCTAGCGAGTTTTCTGTCTTGTGAGGCATTCGTCTTGCGGGGCACCACTGTATGTGAATTCTCTTCCAGTAGACATTCAGCTCACTGTTAACCTTCAGAGGACATAATGGTAGGGCTGTCCCTAAGCACACCGGTAGATGTGTGCCAATGGTAGCCAATGGTAGATACAGTTCTCTTGAAGGCCACGGGTAGTCAAAATTGGTGCTGAGGTTTCCTGCATGGATGTGCAGACTAATGAGAAAACCACTTAGGAATCCAGCCTTTGGGTGGCCCAGTGGCACACACACAAGAGCTTTAGGTATCTTATATAGTGGGACTCAATTTGAAGTACACATTCATGGGATCATGTCTTCCGAGTCCCACATTTTGCTTAGGGCATCTATTTCTAAATAGGATCATGTGAAATATGAGGTTTAAAGAGTTAGGCCCCCAAATACGTTATTCTAATCTTCCTCTCCTACTCCCTCCAACAATATTCCAGATAACCAATTTATGTGGTGTTAACTCTTTTCAGACTTACTTTTTAAAAGAGCTTGAATAATCTTATCTACATTGTGGCAGTACAAAGCAATGAAAACACAATAAGTAATTAAACAGGTTTTTTTAAATAATAAAAAAAACCTTTCATTCTCCCTGCTGTAGCTCCAGGGGGACTTTTGTTATATTATGCAGTGTACGAAGTTAGTTAGCAAAAGATAATCCATTCAGGCCCTTTGAACGCTTGCCAATTATAGCACACATTGACTTTCAGCAATAATACAATAAAAGAGCAGAGGAGCTGCAGGATTACATATTTAATTTACTTTAAACACATCCAAAAGGAATGAATTTTAAAACATTTTATCCAGTTCTAAAGTAACTTAAATGTCCATGAATCTCAAATGTCAGAGCACTAGAAGGTCAGGGGCTTTAAATAAAAGGAGTCAATACAGCAAAGGGAAGCATTATGCCACACTACAAATTCATGCAAATCTAGGAAATAGGAAGTTTGGCATTTTCAAAGAGCCCATCAAAACCACAGCACAACCCATCCCTTGTTGCTAGTTACAGGCTGAATATTGTTGCCCTCTAGTGACCAGCATGTTCTTCAGCTGATTGCTCCGCTTTGTGTTTACCTCATCACCTCTATATGCAGTTGATGCAAGAGGTGCCATTTTTGTCAGTTCAGAAAATAATATATAACTGGAACGTTATGGTAGAAAAGAGATATACACAGAGACCCTCCCCTAGTGCAGCAGACCAAGGCTACATTCCCAAGGATACTTGCTATCACAGCTGGGAGACCAGAGGCAAATAAAGCTTTTCAGAAGTAGGTGGATGGAGGTGAAATAAGGCAGGGATGAACTCCCTTGGTCCCTGGTGTGACTCTGTTGAGCTTCTAGCTGCTTTCTGGCCAACTGCAGCTGTAGGTGGCGTTGCCATATGTCCTGATTTCCTTGGACATATCCGGAATACTGCAGTCGGCAGCAGTGTCTGTGCGGACATTGGGGAAATGTCTGTGAAAATCTGGACATGTGGCATCCCATGTTGACAGTGGCGTTTTTGCTGTTTTAAAAAATAGCTTAAAACAATATGGTAGGCCAGTACTCTAGAGCAGTGTTTCCCAACCTTTGGCCTCTAGCTGTTTTTGGACTACAACTCCCATCATCCCTAGCTAGCAAGACCCAGTGGTCAGGGATGATGGGAATTGTAGTCCCTAAACAGCTGGAGACCAAAGGTTGGGAAACACTGCTCTAGAGGAAGCTTTCACATGGGTCAAAGTGTAAGAGAAAGGCTTCCAGATTCTGACAGCCACAGTTCCTGGCCTGACACCTCCCCAGCATTTTACAACTTATCAGAAAATAAGTTCCTTTGGGTTCAGTAGCGTTCAGTATATACCTTTAGGGTCAGCCTGTTCATAATTTAACTCTGGATGATTTGCATTCCTTTACAATTGGCCTTGGGGTGCCAACTTGAATAAAATATTGGGGGGAGCAGGTAAGTCCCACCCTGCTTAATTGATCACATCTCAGCATTCTGGTTAGGCACTGAAAATATAGGGATACCTATAAAAACCAGTACACCCCGAAAGTTGAGCTTTTTTTAGGAAGACCCTAAAATTGTTGAGCCAAAAATGATTTTTCCATTGACTTAACTAAGATCCAGGACAAAGCGCCGCCTTTTGGATAGTCCCCCAGACGTTTTTGAAATCACAGTCATGTAAAGGAAAACCTGGGCGAATGGCGGCTCTATGAAAATATTACTGTGGAGATGCCTGCCTGTTGTCAATAGGCGAGGAGTTCGAAAGTGTAGATGCTAGGAGACTGATTTCTTACAAGTGCAGAATGATTATTATGTTGCACCAGTTCTGCAGATTGAAGTGGTGGAGTCGTCTTATAGGGCAATCCCACAAGTAAATTGGTCCAAGCTTTGTACACTAATAGCAACACCTTGAACTTGGTTCAGTAACAAATTGGAAGCCAATGCAGGTCTTTGAGCAGAGGTTTTGTATGCTGACAGGGTCTCACTCCCATTAGCAACCATGCTGCAATATTCTGCACTAACTGCAGTTTGTGGATTATGTGCAAGGGATCAAATGATGGCCACTAATATTTTCCATTGTTTTTGATTTACTTAATAGCTACCACCGTTTCCTCAGTGTGCTCTTCTGACTTGTGGCTAGGCAGGCTACCTACCATTCACTAAAGTCCCTATTCCTTAGCCAGTTGTTCTTTCCTTCCTTCAACCAGTGACCTTTCAAACTTCCAAACTATTAGTACCCCTTCCCCATGGGTGGGTAGCCTGTGACCCACCAATTTCATTTCATGTAGCCCCGTAAAGGTAAAGGGCCCCTGACGGTTAGGTCCAGTTGTGAACGACTCTGGGGTTGCGGTGCTCATCTCGCTTTACTGGCCGAGGGAGCCGGCGTACAGCTTCCAGGTCATGTGGCCAGCATGACTAAGCCGCTTCTGGCAAACCAGAGCAGCGCACGGAAACGCCATTTACCTTCCCACTGGAGCGGTACCTATTTATCTACTTGCACTTTGACGTGCTTTCGGACTGCTAGGTTGGCAGGAGCAGGGACCGAGCAACGGGAGCTCACTCCATTGCGGGGATTCGAACCGCCGACCTTCTGATCGGCAAGCCCTAAGCTCAGTGGTTTAGACCATAGCACTAGCCTCATTTTATGTAGCCCTCATTTTATGTAGCCCCAGATGCCTCCAAAAGCTGCCTGAATATTCAGTCCCATCAGATGTTTTGTCTTTATTTTTTCTGTGCTTTAAAAATTGCCCCCCCCCATGTAGTTTCAGGGCAATCTGAAGGGACTGTTATTTGTTCAATAAAAATAAATGGATTTGTTTAAAACTATTTTCTGGGTTGTATGGCTTTGGGTAGACTTTTCATATCTAGGATCTAGATCTAGCATGCAGCCCCCGACAGATTATTCCTAAAAGAAGGGGGCAGAAGAAAGATTGGCCACCTCTGCCCCCACAACCTCATTCAGGTGGGGAAATTTTCTACTGCTAGATTTTTCTACTGAAAAGTTTCCATTTCTTGAAATATATTTTAATAAAAAATAAATAATACAAAGCCCACACTCACAGTAACATTAGTGTGCTTGTTTCCTTTCTGTTTTGTTTACAATACCACCTATGTCCAGGGTGCTTTACAAAGAATGGTTGGACAGGTTTCTGCCCCAAGAGGCATACAGTCTAAAAGTTGACACAAGGGAATTGAAGGAAGGGGAAGGAAATGGAAGCAGAGATTAAACAGGTGAAGAATACATGATGATTACAATGGCATGTCTTTAGTTTAGTTACAGTAGAGGTTATTGAATCTGAGAGGTTACTCCAAAGGCTAATTATGGGTACAGTCCAACCAAGACAGGACAATTGGCATGAATACAATACAACTTTGATATTAGATATGACTGGTAATTAATTTTCCCTGCTGACTGTTCCTGTGAAGCACATGTATATAAATAGCTCTTCAGACATGTGCCAAACTTTTCCGGAAAATCTACACCACTGCCTTCTCAGTCCTCATTCAACTGGGCTTTCTGCCCTTCATCCACCATACCTACCTTTTCTTCCCACTTAGTCCTGCCAACAGTACACAGACTCTTCATATCCCCAGCCAAATGGAACTTTCATTGCTGCCATAAAAGATGCATCTTTTGTTACAGTAGTTTCTGATGCATCAACTTGAGGTGTTGGAATGTTCAGGAACATCATTTTGACCTCACAAAAAAAGAGAAAAGAAAACAACAAAGACTGATGGAAGCAAGACAAGCACTGCTGGCATAGAATTACTTGATTGTCCTTTTTGCAACCCTTTCCTTCAACTCATATAAACATTCTTAATTTGTTTAAGTACTTTTATTTGATATTTGGTACTTCAAGTTGGCTACCTTTAAGACTTTTTGAGAAGAGGGGGGATAAAAATGATAAAAATGATTTTAATAAAATAAAAGATGGGATTTCACAAAAGTCTATGCCCTCTCACTTGGAAGCTAGACTCTTTGAATGCAACAGGAGAATTTGCTCTGAGTAAACATGCAATGGCCGCACAACCAGTAATTCCACAGCATCTGTTTCTCAAAGTTGCCATAATAATATAACATCAGCTCAACTGGTTGGTACATAGACCTTATTGCTGCAGCTGCCAAAAGGACCTTAGCACACTTTAGATTTTTCTCTATAAAAGCCTTGAATTTGAACAAATGCTGTGCCAACTTTTTTCTTTCCTTCTTTTTAAATTTTACATCCATGTAAATAAATATCAGAGAGTGTTTAAGATTAAATGGGGAGTTTACTCCTACACATCTCCCTCCGCCCCCCTGCTAGAAATCACACAGTTTTGCATCATCCTACAGCCCCAAACATTTGGGTTATCTGGAAATTAAGAAATATTGTTCAGTTATCCATGCAAGAAAAGTATTTGGTTTTTAGGAATTTGGGGAAACAGAAAAGCAACGAGTCATTAAATCAGTGGACAAAACAGCTGCAGATACAAGTGCAATGAATAGTGAATGCAGGCGCCACAAGACGCACTCAAATACAAGTGCGCACCAATTATGCCAAACGTGTCTTATTACAGTGAAGTGTTTCTGGAGAAAGGAAGGAGGTACGCTCTGAAGGGTTCTGTTCAAATTGCATGCAACGGTTAAGGCTTGTCTCAATCACCGACAAGGCTGTAATTATCAGAATAACGCAACCAATATTTTTGCACTTGTGGAGCACTTCAGCTTCCCCACAAAGAACTGTAATTAGCCAGCAGATGGCGCCAGAGATGGAGAGCAACCCACTCTGAAAAGGGCCAGAGAGAGACAAGATGAAGAGGGTTCCGTAGTAATACCTTGTGCTGGTGACTGAGCTAAAAAGAAAAGGCATTTAAAAACAAAAAACAAAAAACATGCATAACCCCAGGGAGCAGGAACTGTAGGGAAGCAGGGTGACAGAGGTCTATGGGGTCAATCTACCAGGCTGGGGGCAATCTTGAGTGTGAAGTTGTTATGGAGCAATGTTGCCTGAATGTGTCGCACCTGTTGGCTCCACACACACCACTGAACAAATGATAATTTAAAATTGGAGGTGGGGGGGGGAGTAGTGTTTGTCAGAGGTGCTGGATTTATGAGATAAGAACTCTCTTGTTATTGTGTTTGTGCCCGTCGTTTAATAGACTGATATACGGTATGTCCTTCCCTCTGAAGCTTAAGCAGCCACTTCCAAAGTCCATGCCAGATTCTGAATCTGGCCATCTGCTTCCTTGTGGGAAAATGCTGAGGGCTGTACTCAGGGTGGGGGGCAGGCGGACCACCCTCATAGCTACTACAGTATTTGGATGAGGAGAAAACACCCCACTGGAGAGCCTCACACAATTACTGCTTTACCTGCAGTTACCGCATCTGCTTTAACTTGCTTTGACCACTCTGAAATGTTGTGTAAGTGAATAATAATAATAATAATAATAATAATAATAATAATAATAATAATAAAAGTATTTAGACTGTGCTGGAACCATGCTATCTTTGACTTGGGGGTTGAAGCCATGAAAGCCAGAGTTGGCCTAGACAGGCTGTCCCCACACTGTCCAGTGACACCAGGGCAGGTTTATCTATCCATGCAAAATGGTGCATCTGAACAGGACTAGCATTTTGTTTTCTATATGAACTGTATCTGCCTCTCGTCAGAACAGTTAAAATAAAAGCAAAAAAACCCTTCCCCCCCCCCCCGGAACAATTCTTCAAAAGGCTTTTCATTTTTTGCAGACCTGCCTTGACACTACAATAAAAATGAAAGGCACTGTCAAAGCCTCTAAGTTTCCCTATTTTCCAGGGAGGTCCCCTGATTTAGAGAAGCCGCCCTGCTTTCTGATCTGATCCTAGAATGTCCCACATTTCCTTAGAATGTCCCTATTTTCACTGGAGAAATGTTGGAGGGTATGGAGTTATCCGACCCCTGAGCTGTTTGAAGGCAATCCTGTATAGAGAAGTTTTTTAAAAAAATGTTTAATGTTTTATTATGTTCTTGTATATGTTGGAAGCTGCCTAGAGTGGCTGGGTAAACCCAGTAAGATGTGTGGGGTATAAATAGTTATGGAATGGGACGTTCCTATTTTCATCGGAGAAATGTTGGAGAGTATGCACGGTTTGAAAATACAAATTGATGAAAGGGTGGAACTGCAACAGGAAAAGTGCTGTGCAACAGCAGACAGAGGCCAGCTTAGGAGCTGTGCCATGTGAATAGCTCCAGATATCACAAACGTTTCTCAATGAAACACACTGGGTTTTCATATTTTACGCCAGAAAAATGCCCCTGTGTGAAAGGGCAACCAGTTTATCACAGGGCCCTTGTATGTATATTCTCATTTGCTCTGTACAAAGACACAGTACACCTTCATGGCTCCCAGATACTGGAGGCCAATCTGCTGCCCTATATACATTTTACCTGGACTGCAATTTTGGCAGCATTTTTTTTTACCTCAAATGACAGCCTTATGTGGGAGAATAATGAAAGCAATACCAATAATAAATAATAAATAATAATAAAATAATAAAGCAATACATTCATTAGGAGAAGTTGACCCTGGTGTCCCATGTAGCAGCATGTCTTTCTTTTGGTTCTATGGGAAATGGCAGTTGGGGGTTTCTAGCTAGATGGATTCAGCCCTTGCTGAACTGGTTATTTTATGTTAGTGGTTAATGGAATTAAACAGCAACTCTTAACTAAGCAAGCGCTGAAGATAAGCTTATACAGCACAATTCCTTCTGTGCCGGTAGTGTTTCTGCCTTATTCTGTATTGCTTTGTCTTTCTTTATACAATTTAGTAAAATATAATTATTATACCCTCTAGATGGCAGCAATGTAACCTACATTCTTGCTGGGAAAGGAAGATCTGCCCCCCCATACATTTGTGACATTTGGGCCTACCACTGGCTACTGAAATGGATGATAGCATTCAGGTGGAAAGGCCCCATATTTACCACACTTGTTATGGCCCCCTGGTACATGGGATCACATTTACTTGGTTAGTGTGTGAAGAGGTCCTCAAGGCACAACTGAGAGGGAAAACTCACCAGGAGTGTGTAGCACTGTGTGGCCCTTGAATTATAAGGCAAATCAGGGTGATTGGGGGAAGGCTCTCGCGTTTCTGAGTTGGACTGTGCTGTTGACAAGGCATCTTGCAGTAGATCAGAGACTCCCTAAGTTCCTGAGTCACTTCCTTGGCTATCCAAAAAATATGTTCAGATGGAAGAAAGACCCTGAGTTTGAACAGGGAGGGTATAGATAGGTGGGGGGGGATCTTTAATTTTGACAGACAGGTCTAGATTTTAATCACATTTCCCCAGGGTACTCCACTCCGAAGAATTTGGTGGAGAGGTTAAAAGCTGTTTGTTTTGCACACAAATCTATACTTTCTCCTATGGAAATCAGTGGAGAGATCTACCTTTTCCAGGGAGAAGAGGCTGTAGCTCTCAAAATCTATGATGTGGGGAGAAGCTGACCCCCACCAATGACCTCTGAGGCAGCAGCAGCATATTTGCTGAATTTGAGTTCATGCATGTGTGTGTGACATTTTAAAGAGCAGCTTTAAAACAGATCAGGCTGCTTCTCAAAGCTTCTGATATAGATGGAAGTCAAATTGTATGTAATGTTTATCAGTTTCAGTGCAGTACTGTGTGATAATGTGTGCATGCAGCTTAAAAAAAATTATTTGCAAAGGTTACATTTTATTTGTCAAATAATTTTGTAGAGAAATATAAAAGTGTACATGTAGCTTATGATGCCATTAAAATGTGCTGATGGTTATTTTTCTAAATATGAAGAGCTATACAAGTTTAATTTTTTTCTGTTCTGTTGAACAGGGTGGTTTGTTTGTATAATTCTTAGCCTTTTTTGAATCCGACCCTTCCTAGCACCCTATACTCACTTTCCTGGGAGTAAAATTGTAATCCTAATACCATTTACCTGGAAGTGAACCCTACTGAATTCAATAGGACTTGCTTTTTAGCAGACATGGTTAGGATTGTTCTGTAAACCAATGGGACTTACTTTTGAGTAGATACAGGATTATCTCTCTCTTCCCATCCAATGCTACTTTAAAAGCAATTAGGCAGTGCTTTCTTGGGTGCCACTGCTGTTGTCTGGCAGATTGTGGGGACGGATGGGGCAGACATTGGCACTTACTGTGATAAGTTCCTTCTCTGCAGGGAGGAAGGGGATCTGGCCTGCTCACTCGGCTGCCGTGGAGGCAAGGGGCACAGGTGCTTAGGGGATTCAGCTGACAGTTACTTCCTGGAAACATGGGGATGCTGTCTGTAGGAGGGTCCTTCATCTGCTGACCAGGGGAGATTCTTGCTCTCTAGCTGTACTGTGTCATTTTTCAACCTGTACGGTACATTGCACTGTCAGAACACCTGACACACACACGGAGAGCCCTTAATGGTTCATCAGAAATAGACCACTTTTATTCAAGTTTTCCTCCTATGTTAACTCATCTGCACAGCCCACTAAAACCCCTGCTCCACAGATAAATATGTGGAGAGAGGCTCTGTTGAGAACTAAATTGACTCACCTTTTTCTTCTTTTATGTGATAATTGTCTGTGTCATTGCACTCTCAGTTGTCTCCCAGGTTTCCCCTCCCCTCTGTTTTCTCATTTCATGTTATTTTTCTATTTTTAGTGTTGATTGTTACACTTGTTATTCATTCTGCATTTTGTATATGTTTATATCAATATCAATTCTTTATGAATAATAATAATAAAAAAAACAACTTTTTTTTTTAAGGCCATAGCATGTTTCATCAGCCAAAGGTGCTAGGCGAGCCTCCCCGGGGAGAGTCTTCCACAAACAGGGAGCCACTGTGGAAAAGGCCCGTTCTCGTGTTGCTGTCCACCAGACAACGCACAGCAATGATTCAAACCTACATTGCAAAAAAATAAACATCCGCTCCTGTGGGTAAGTGTTCCTTTAAGTTGGCATGCAGAAAGATCAATTGAAACGTAGTGGCACAGGTTTCACCACAGCTCTGTACTCTACAAGCAACATTCTCAACCAAAATAGTTCTAATTATTATTTGCCACAGTACATTAACAAAACACCAGACAGAGATTCTGTGGGAGTTTCAGTGCATCATAGGAACCCCTTGCTGTTGACAGTAAAGAAATGTTTGGATCATTGAAGCCGATTGCCCGTGTTTTTACAAATTGATGTGGATTATTTGTAGACTGACACCGATCATGCCTAGCGTTGATAATGGATATGTGCTGTTTGCATATACAGATCAAATAACTAAGAATAAAAGAATCATGGTTCATGCCTTTTCTTTTCAAAAGCTTTTAATAGTACACATTTGTTTTTGTCATTTGTAAAGATTTACACTCATAAAAAAACATTTTAACCCAGTATTCCCCAATAGTACCATCTTTTGTTGCCCTCACCAAACACCCAATTTTAGGTCTCTATACCTGATACAGTTTAACAATATATTATCTATTAAATACAAAGTTCTAAAATAGTTACTAGGTTGTTAATGGACATTGGTACTGCGGCTACTCTAGTAAATTTTTGTGAAAGATTCTATGTGGGTTATTATAGTCAGTGAGGCATTGAAGGGGAAACTGAGGCATACTTTACAATTATAAACCCCCTTTTCTGTCCAAAACCAGATTTTCTGTTGAGTGCAATTTACAGAAGCCAAAAACATTGTATCTTCTTCCAAATTATCTACAGTTTAAATAACCTGTAATCTACCTAAAAGTTATAGAAATACCATGTGCAATGTTTGCAAGTATGGAATTTACATTTTTCTTTTTCCTCCCTCAGACATGGTAGCAAGTGTTTACCCTCATAATATACACTGGCAAAAGCAGAATACTCTCTTCCTACCAGTATACAGTAAATCCACAATATTAAAGTGCTGGTGTGCTTTAAAACAAACTGGATAGCATTTCTCGTTTGGGTTTACTGGGGGCAATATGCTTTAAATTAGTATGTTTTAAAATAACAACAACAACCTAAGAACTTAGAACTGCAGCATCAAAGAATAGGAAAGATCTCATTCTAAACACACTCAGATGCACCAGAGTCCCAGTGAAGTCAATAGGAATCACATACATATAAATGGCAAATTCACACAATTGTCCCCACCCTCTAATGATTGCAACTTGCAATCATTTGAAGCACCCATTACTTGTCAGTAAGGCTGTCAATAGAGTCAGAATTTTTATCTGATCCGTAATGGACTTTAAAACAGATGGCGGATTAAATGTTCATAAATTAGCATGTTACAAAAACCTCATTAGTATAGCATTTTTCTTGCAAATAAAATTAATTTGTGACATGAAATCTTAGTTAGTTGCTCTCTAAGCTAACCTACTCGTTTTGTTCAAATGGAATTCTGCAACCAAGTTTTTCAAATACACGTGTGTTTTTTTAACATCTGCAGAGCCCCAAGAAACTTGAGCCAGGTTGTGTGGGTCCCAGTGTGAGCTTTCATTTGCTGTTTACCTTGCTGTTAGAGCGTGTTGTGTGCATGCACGCACACACACATATGCTTAAACTGTGACTAAAATTATGCAACACAATCCCAGTGATATATATTCAGAAAGCTCATTGAATTCAGTGGGACTTACTCAGTAGAAAGTGTGCTTTAGATCATAGCCTTACTGTGTAATTCTTTACATGCCTACATGCAGGGTAAGTGTGTAAAGGATTGCAGCCTTGGTTTACTTATCACACTGAAAAAATGATTGAAGTTTTATAACCCTCGTCAGCCATTAACAAATCAGTGGAGAAAAGAGCTATGAATGTAGCTGAATTTATTTCATGGGTGCATGCAATCCACATCCAAATGAATTCAGCAGTGGAAAAAACCTTAATGCTTGAGATGCAGTCATTTCAATAATAGCTGCTGAAATGAATGATAGTTGGGCAAGAGCTTGTTGCTTGTGTAGTGCATCTACTATGAAATTGTCAAGCGATTGGCCTCTTTGAAATGTGTTTAGAACTGGGAGCTAAAATTAAGTTCTTAAATCCTTACCCTTGATATTGGAAAAACAGGTAAAAACATGTATCTCAAAATGTATCAGCTCTGGTCTCAAAAACCTCAGACTAAAATGCCAGAACTTAGGCCTCTTCTATTTCCAAGACGCTTGGCAGGCTTGACAATTGCTCTAGAGATTTCTACAAAAATATATATTAAAAAATCAGCATAACCATTCTACAGAATTTGTGTATTTCTCTTTAGAACCTTTTTGTTTTCATAAAAAAGGCAACTTATATATATATTTCAAAAAAGCCCATCCCAAAGGTATTTCAAATTCTTCGAAGATTATTGCACATGCTTTAGTACTGTAATTGGATTTTCAAAAGGGCAACTAGAAAATATTTGTATCACAAAGTAGTTTACATGCATTATTTTCCTGAATGCATTAGGTTACAGTAAGTTTTGTATTGATCTTTTTATTGAATATGATTTTATGAAGCAAATTGTTGCTTTATTGATATGCACATGGAGTTTCTGAGTGGGAAAATCCCCAAGCACTGAAAACAGAACATCTTTAAACATTTTTTTTTTTTTAGGATACTTGTTACAGTTCTTGAGATTTCAGTGTACATTACATTTTGCACCACATTCCCCTCTGAAATATTGTACATTATGCTCTTTGTGTGTAGTCTTTGTAGATTTGATTGCAGCCAGATCAATACTGTACATTTTAACAATTGCTGAAATTGTGTACCATCATTTTATTGACACCTCGCTATTCCATTATCAGAATCCCTTTGCCAGGGGTGAGGAACCTGCAGCCCTTTGTGTTGTTGCACTCCTAACTCCCATCTTTCCTGACTAATGACATGCTGAATGGGGCTGATGGGAAATATGGTTGAACAGCATCCGGAGAGCCATAGGTCCCTCACCTCTGCTGTATGCAGATGTTTGAAGCTAAGCATAGTGAGAAGATCAAGACCATGTTCCTTTGCATGACTCACTTCTGATGTCTTTGTATTACTTTGCCATATTTACACTGTAGCCTGTGCTTGCAGATACCAATGAAAGTCACCCCTGCCTGCCATTTGTATAGTCTAATATTGGGTACATAGATTGTGAGGTTGGGAACGACATGTGTTGGGCTCTATGTGTCTAGCCCCCTATGCACACAAGTTAGATAGATGAATATGCAAATGGCAGGGTTGCCTGTCTGTGTGTGGGAGTGGGAACAGAAAAAAGGAGCATGGTCCCTGATACATTGTCCTTGCATAGCTTTGAATATCTGCATAGGGCTTTGGTGAATGCGAAAAAACCTCAAAACCAAAGCAAAGGATTAAACATATTTCCATCTTACTGTGCTGTCTTTTTATCCTGCCCTCCCCCGTTAACCAGAGAAAATTACAATGATAGACCGGTTTCTAAGAATTGCACTAATTGTGGTAATATGGTCAGTAGGTCCAAAAATAATAACTTTTAGTTGATGAATTTGTTGAATTCAAAATTTCACATTCTATTTCAAACTCAGTGGCTTGGAGAAACAAAAGCATTGGGGTGTTCAGGATATTGCACAAGCAGGGATGATACTGAACCAAGATTCTATTGGCACAGAGAGCTCCGTAGGATACATGGGTGTTAATTCAGATATGTTGCAAAATTATACAACCTTACAGTGATTTATACCATCACTTGGTGACAAGGTCCACATGAAATGTGCTTTTAGGTAAGGGTCCAGTATGAGCTTGTCTAATCTAGTAATCATGCTAGTTCCAGTTTTATTCTATTTTATTTTCAATATTATTTTGGAATTTCAAGTATTCAAAATCTGAGTTTCAAAATATTGTTTGTCTTTCCCTTTAATCAATCTTTAAATACAGTTCCAGGTTTAGACTGAATGTTTGATCAAATGAGGACCATAGGAAGGCATGGCCTAGAATGTCTTTTAGCCTTAATTGGATTAACAACATATACCGACACTGCAGTCCTAAATATGTTTACATTTACGCAGAGGCAGGTTAAACTGAAATCAATGGATCTCTTCCAGCAAAAACAGGAGCATGTTGTTAAAAGCAAAGCCATCTCACCACGAAGGAGAGGCTTTCTAAAGGTGGGAAACCTGGTCTGTAGAAAAAAAGGCAGTTACCAGTGCGACAGTGTGTATATGTGTGTGAGAGTGCATGCTTGGACGCTGCAGAAGCACCACTAGTTGTGCCAGTGCAACCCTTGGGATCCTTGGAAATGATACATTTACAGTGGTACCTCTGGTTACAAACTTAATTCATTCCGGAGGTCTATTCCTAACCGTAAACCGTTCTTGACCTGAGGTACCACTTTAGCTAATGGGGCCCCCTGCTGCCGCTGTGCTGCTAGCACGCAATTTCTGTTCTCTCCTCCTGGGGCAAAGTTCTTAACCCAAGGTACTACTTCTGGGTTAGCAGAGTCTGTAACCCAAGGTGTTTGTAACCCAAGGTACCACTGTATTAACTCATTCTTTGTCTAGAGGGTGATGCTCTCTTCACTAATATATGTAACTGAATTGCGTGCCAAAGGCATAGGGAAGAACCAGCCCTCCCTACTTTTGTGTTCATTTTGTCTAGTTAGACCAGTGCAAAGAACTGCTTTTAGTGGTAATTTTTCCCCCCAGAATTGTGAGCTGCAGTAAAAACATTTTTTTTAAAACCCACCCCTTTCTTCAACCCCTTTGCACTGTTTTAACTAGCCAAAGCTGTTTGGAGGATGAGCCAGTGTGTGTGGCGGCTTCAGGATTAAGCAGTTTGGTACCATCCAGGTTCCCTTCCCGCCCAGTAGTGAAACTTACAGGTAGCCTTGGACAAATCACTCTCTTTTAGCCTAACCTACTTAAGGGAGTTGTTGCAAGCACAGAATGCACGGAAGCAGCAGTGGTTAAAAACAGGTTAACAAGAGACAACATGACAGCAGAATCCATCTCTGTGTATATAAATCCTACAGAGAATGTATTATGCTTTTTACAGGCCCCATGACCGCCACCTGCTAACATACTGACTGATGAACAGGGAACAGGTGCACAGGCAACAGAAAGGTAGGAGAGACATTTTTATATATGTAAAATAACTGTATACATTAATTTCTGGAGTTCTTGGTTATAAGGGCAGTTTTTCTGGTTTATTTTTGGAATCATTATCAATTTCACAACCACTATAAAGAGAGTCCCCCCCCCCTTTCTTAAGGAAGAGGAGCATGGCAGCAATGCTGCAGAACCTAGAATTGCAAAGCAAAACATGTCCTCAATGTAGCCAAATGCCAGTCTTGGTTTGGGCTCATATTAAGCCCACTGTGTGAATGGAAAACTGTTTGGCTTTAGCATTCTGCCTGTTAATGAAGACTGGGTTCTGCTAGACCAGTTTGGGTGATTTTATTTATCAAAATCAGTATACTACTGAACTGTAAATAAAACCCCGAAGCAGCTGACAATGAACAGAAAAGATCCATTAAAATCTGATGATTCCAGGTTTATATAGACCAGAAGCCTGATCATTATGCTGAGAAAATTAGTCTGGGGTTGATCCTGTTAAGACTGATGAGAGGCTAATACAATTTAAAAGCACTCCTAATATTATCTTCCTGTTACTGCAAGAATTATTTGCATTCTTTGAATTTACAGTCGTACCTTAGAAGTTGAACGGAATCCGTTCCGGAAGTCTGTTCGACTTTCAAAGTGTTTGAAAACCAAATCGCAGCTTCTGATTAGTTGCAGGAAGTTCCTGCAGCCAATCAGAACCTGTGGAAGCCCCATTGGACGTTCCAAAAGAACATTCACAAACTGGAACACTCACTTCCGGGTTTGCGCCATTTGGGAGCCAAAACGTCTTGAGTTCCAGGGCTTTCAGGATCCAAGGTACGGCTGTACTTTATGGGAGACACCTGCAAACCTCAAATAGGTTCTTATAGATAGAAATGGTTCTCTCAGCCACTGAAAAAAATTGACATATTAGGTTTATTTGTAGCACTGGAACCTTTTTACTTGCCCCTATCCTTGTGCCTTTAAAAGCAACCTGACACATAGATTTTTAGCAGCTTGCTAGTGTGGAGCTGTATGGCAAGAAACGCTTTACCTGCTCAGTTTAGGTCAACCTTAATTTTCAACCAGGCAAATCACTGTCAGTTGTTAGCTTAAGCCCTTTCTTGGAAGCACATTCCACTGAAACAAAGGGAACTTACTTCTGAGTAAATGTGTTTAGGATTGCAGTATAAATCTGAAAGAATTTAATTGTGCATTTAGCCACTATATGGCTACCACTAGAGAAAGAGGGATTCTCAGGCAAGTTGTTTATTCAAATTATGTTCCATTGCACGATAGATGTACAGTACTGAACAAGGACAAATGCAAATGATTTTCCAGACCCTTAATTTGCTGTTTATGGCAGTCAGGGGTGAAATGTCTGATCCCACAGAAAATAAAAAGAAACACTGCCATTTGGCAGTGGGTAGCTGATGGCACTTTAAGGCAGGTGAAATGGATGGACTGTACAAGGTTGGATTGCTTTTGTAAGCAGTTGCTGCCACTGCTGGGCTTTGTTGTCCCACCAGAAGAAGGGGAGAATGATGAGACTTAGTAAAGCACCAGGGCCAGCCCAATACATTTTGGCACCTGAGGCGAACCACAAAGTGGTCTTCCCACCTCCTTACTAGGGAAGGCAGCGTGGGGAGTGAAGACTGACACCAGGAACAAAAGGCTGAAATAAAGATCTGCATCAGGATCTGCTGCCCCTGTTGATCTTGCCGCCCAAGGTGGTTGCCTCACCTTGCCTCATGGGTGGGCCGGCCCTGTAAAGCGCACATGATTGTCCTCTATGAGTACCAGATCATGACAACCCTGCAGCATCACAACCTTTTCTCTGCCTGTAGGTCATACTCTGCATATTTAGGAAGAGCAATGGAAGAGGACAGAGGGCCTCACCTTAGGTGTACACGCTCAGTATGATTTTAGGGATCACCAAAGTAAGCAACAGCAAATATCTGGCACATTATACAGTCTTGTGTATTGCTAAGAGACTGCTGAATTCTCTCTATAAGAAACCTTCTTTCAAGTCTATCTGCTTATCCCATATGCTCTTCAGCTTGTGCACTTGCTTTTCCTCTACAGTGTAATAAAAATCATTTTGGATATTATTTTATTCTTTTTTTAATGCCAATACAGTTGTAAAAAAAATATCCAAATGGCTATTTTCTACAGAAAATAGTTGAGGGGTCAGTGAGTGAAGTACATTATAATTGCAAATATTCTCATTTCTAGTTGACCATTGGGACACATTTTCTCAGTAATGCACTAATGGCTACATCTTGTGCTTTGCAAAATGAAAAGAAAATAGGGGAGGATTAAATATGTATTTTTAAAGGTTAAAAGATTCATTAAAAAAAACCCAACGCAATCTCAGGAATATTCTGAGATACATAAAACAGAAGAAAATAAACAATGTCTTTAAGCCACAAAATGTACTACATCCTGCAATACTAGGTTCAATTAATTTAATAAAATAGAATATACATATAGACTCTGAACAATGTATTGCTTTTACCCAAGCAGAACTTATGCTTAAGTAAGCGTGATATAGCTTAACCACTCTTAAAACCAGCTAGCTCTTTAAACTTTCTTTGGATTTTTTTTTAAAAGAAATCAGTGCCATTTTAGAATGGAAAGGCTTAATTTATTACACGAGGGAGAAAAGAAACATTTGGCACCAACAACAGAAAACAAACTAACTCAAGGGTCCGCATCTGTTTGATCAAAGGAAAAGCTAGGAAGAGTCAACAAGTCTTTCTTTGGGGTTGGAGTTAGTGACATACTGTCTGGAAGGGCCGAGTCCCCTGCGTCCACCGAATCCTTGGAATCCCAGGACGGGGCGCGTCTTCGCAAGCAAACGTCTGCACTGGCAGGCAGTGTGGCGCTGCGTGGCCCCCTCAGTAACAAACTCTGTTCATCAGGTGGGTCTATTGATATACACGGGGGACTCAGTTTTTTCTTCTGCCGCGTCCCTTGCAAGCCTTCCATTTCACTTAAGACCTGACTTATGAAGCCAGAAGAACTAGATGTGGAATGATGCTGAGGGCTGTTTTCCATGGAACAAATCTCTATGGAATGTCTCCTTTGATCATCTAACCAGGATGATGGTTTTTTAAGAAGACCCTGTGTATCTACACTGTAGCACTTCTTCAGGTCCTTCAAAGTGACATTGCCACTGTTGCCTACGTTTCTCTTAGGGGTCTCGGGCTGAACCACTGAAGAGGCACTCATGGCTGAACAAGTTCCTGAAGTAAAAGAGCTATTTATTTCTGATACTTCTTGGTCCATCGGGTCTCCAGGCAGTTCTTGAAGGGAGTCTGTACAGGCACACAAATCCGGCACATGCATGGAAATGTTATACTGATTGCGGGAATGTTGCTGAGTATGAACGCTCGATCGCCCCCAGCCGGCTGAGTCTCTTGCTTCTGAGGGCGTCAGAGTGACAGACAGATCCTCAGTGGATGGAGCTGACAAATTTGGATCACAGAGCTCACTCACCTCGGCATGGATGTTCTCTCGGCTTTCTGAGCTATGGGTATCTGAGGAATCATTCCTTATTGCCATCTGTACGGAAGTGCCAAGGAATTGGAGGGGAACAAACATAGAGGGAACAGGTCAGTATAGGCAATGCATAAGCAGTAAGAGATACTCCAAAGGTGACAATGGAAAACTCCAGTTTTGAATGCAATACAACCTTTAGAACCCAAATAAATTGCAGCCACCTGGTTAAATGTACTCTGGCAGCATCAGTGCTTATCTCCCAATTTCTCTCACACCGCCACCACTGGTCACATTATCATCTAGGCCAATGAAGTCCAGATTATACAGCTACCTCTCCAACTTATGATATTATGCACTACTACATTCTTATTACCTACAGGTGCAAATTGTGCCGTTGTGAAACTGTCAGTCTGGGAAGGATAGCAGTGCAACATGCTGGGAACAAATATAGCTGTCTATAATTGAGCAGTAACCAAATATGACCCATCATTACAAATTAAAGGCAATGGATGATTTCAGTGTTTCTTTCCTAACTCAGATGGTGTAATGAGCAGGTATGAAAAACCACTTTTTTTCAATAGCACTTGGGGAGTCATTGATTTTATGAGCTTGTTCCTGGGTTGAAATTATACTCATTCACTTCTCTCTTTTCTTGCATCCTTTACAACTGTGAAAGAACTGGCTTTAGATCAGCCTCCATGGGCCCTTTGGATCAGAGCCAATTTCTTCTGGAGAAACACTGGGAAAACTAAATAGATCCTGAGATTTTATCCTTGAGAGTGCTGTTAGGCACCCAGGAACTTATGCATCATTGACTTCCAATAAGATATACAGTCCAGTACTCAATACACGCTGCCTTAATAAGGCTCTCTACTGCACCAGTTCCTGCTCTGTACTTAACTGTTTTTTCAAGCAACGTAACCAGACCTAGGAAAGGCCTTCTATGGCAAACTGTTCTACAGGCTTATATTGTGACACCTGAGACCAGGAGGGGACTTTACAAAAGCTACATTTAAAAACAAACAAACTGGTGTGTGTGTTGTTGTTTTTTAACCACACTTACAATAAGATAAGTGTGGCTCAGACAGACAAAGCAGTGTCACTTTTTTATTTCAACTGGGTTTGTTGTGTGTGCGTGTGTGTTTTATATTAAGTATGAAAGCAAGATTTGGGTGTACCAATACAAAGACAAGTGCCTTATTTCCTTAGATGAAATCAATGCTTAAATTATCAATACATCTCCAGTAGGGAATGGGAAATGGAGATGTGCCTTTTAGGACTGCAGGTAGTTTGCAGGGTGGGCAAAGATATTTGGAGCTAAGTAGGAGATAGGGCTGGGTGATACCTGGTTTTCAACATCATGATATATCACACGCTAACCATTGTGATATACTGGTATATCATGATGTCAAGGTCCTGGGCTCTGGAGGGAGGGAGTGGGCAGGAGGATCAATCTCCTAGCTGGGCTGCCTGCCCTGGCGCACCCAGCAATTACTCTGGCATGTCCTTTCCAGTGAGGGACAGAGTGGGCAGGTGTAGTGATACCCCCTTCCTGGTGATAGCCCCTCACAGTGGCTGGGCAGGAAGGCTCTGTTTTCAAGCTCCCTTTGGCAATATATTGCCATTCTGAAACTGTTATCTCAATCTGAACTTCCAATCGGTTTCAGACAATTTATTTATATACTGCCCACCCCTAGTAGGAGGAGCTTGTTTGTGCTCCTGGTGGTGAATTTTCAGCGTTACGAGTGGTGGACTTTACTGTGAAATTTGTAACTGAGTTTCCAATGTATGCCCGGTGATGCCATCACACATAGGAATATTAAGTCATTCCCCCATACTGGATGTATTAATTCATTAATTGGGCATCTTATTTTACTATTAATTGCAAAGCAGTACACAGATGTATAGGCCCAACACAATATTCCTACTTAAACCTCAATATTCTCAACAGCTGTCATGGAAGAAAATTGAAATATTACAGGTTCTGATCTCATGTAAAGATGTAGGCAAGATCTATAGCAACCATGGAATAGTGTTGAGGGAAACGATTGAATGTACAGTTTTGAATTTTAATTTGCAGAGCATTTGATAATACAAGTGATTATTGATTTTGGTTATACTGTCAGGCATCTTTGGCTGTGACAGTAATTATAATTCTTTTTTTTTTTTTTTTAAAAAAAGGTCTGAGTTCACTCCCAGAAAACCAACTGCTAGGTTGATCCTAAACATTTTATTAGCAGTAGAATGGGATTGTTTTACACCTTTGTTTTAGAGTCCACCTGACCCACGAACCAATGAATCGAAGTAGAATTCTTCTGAAGAAAAGCACTCTTTATAATGCACTGGCAGGGAGCATGTTCCTGAACAGAGAACAGAGCTTTGTTCTTTTAATGCACTTGATGGACTAATCTTCACCAGGGAATTAGTCATAGTCACTAGCTGCCAGGCCTTCCGGGATCTATGGTTTTAGCTACAGCAGGGGATTTGGTCCATTCTACAGCACTGAAAAAGGTGAGGGAAGTTGAATGACAGGAGAGTCAGTGACTAAGGAATGTGTATGGGCCAGGGATGTGGTGAACAAGATTTATCTAAACACAGGTTAAGGAGGGGACATAAGTGAGGAAAGGAGGGAGAGAGAGGGAGGAAGAGAGAGAGAGAAGGAGAGATAAAATCAAATAAAAATGCATGCGATGTACATATTGAACAAAGCAGTTGGCAGATGTATGTACAAATATCCTGTTACAACTTCTTTCAGACTACTAGTACAGGGGTCTGCAACCTTTAAGACAAAAAGAGCCACTTGGACCCGTTTCCGAAGGAAAAAAAACAACTGGGAGCCGCAAAACTCGTCATTATAAAAATAACTTTTTTGTCACTTTTTAATTATTTATTTGTTTGACCCCTCAGAATTACTCCTCCTCATAGAAATAAACGTTAAAATAACAAGTTACCTTTTTTGTGTGTGTGTGTGTGTTCTTCACTCCCCTTTCCATGCAGTGACCAGCGTACATGCCCCTTACAATGTAGCGGGCGGGCGGGAAGGTGACGTTGGGACGATGCGTGACTAACGCATGCACTGCCCCCATGCGACGTCACAGCCAGTACAGCGCCCGCCACAGTGGGGAGTGTCGGGGCGCACAATGCGCCTCCTCTCCTCGCTAGTATCCGTGGCAAAGGTGTAAAAGAGCCACATGCGGCTCCGGAGCCGCGGGTTGCAGACCCCTGTACTAGTATAATAAGATGGGGGAAAAATACTATCAAAATGACTAGAGAAATAGACTATTAATCTTGATGAGGAAGAGAAAATAGTCAAAGACCCATTACTTGGATAAACTAACATTAAAAAAGAAAGAAAAGAAAACAACCCCTGTATTTTAAAAGTATTTGTGGGTATGTGGCACTAAAGGTAGGTAAAAAGGTAAAGGACCCTTGGACGATGAAGTCCAGTCACAGGCAACTATAGGGTGCGGCGCTCATCTTGCTTCAGGCTGAGGGAGCCAGCGTTTGCCCACAGACAGCTTTCAGGATGGGGGGAGACCTCAGGCCCAGGGGCATGCATCATGATGAGCATGCTGCTAATCACTCTCATTATTTTAATCCCTTTCCCTTTCATGGGTGGCAATGGCAGCCATTGTTAGAAGGGGACCATGAGAGGTGGCCAAGAGGTAGCCTCATTTGAGCTACTTGGGAAATATTACTCACAAGCTACAGCGTGGGCAAGGCTGGCAATTTTTAATTTTCTCTTTTAATTTTCTCTTTTGCCCCAGTGGGCTCATAGTCTCCTTACTCTCATTTAGTAGATGAAAAGACATAACAGACTAAATAAATTGATACCAGAAACACACACCCCTCACATAGTCTCTGATGGTATCCTAACAACAAATACACCATCCTATCTAAAGTGTAGTACAGAAGTTTTTGTATCTTCATTAAAAACCCTTAAGAATGTTCTAGGACATGTGCCAACCTCTAGCCATTGGATGCCCTTTTTCAGTTCTTAATGTGAAACCAGTATCAGTGGCAAGAAGGGGAAAAAAATCTGGACTAGAAAGGCCATAGTGAAGATTACATTGGGGAAGTGGTGGTGTTATTATACGGACAATCACAATTCGAATCTATCCACTCAATGCAGTCAAATGTCTTCTGTGATTTATCTCTTACTGAAGGACTAAGCCCATGACAATGACTCAAAAGCACCAAGGACCAGGTTTCATCCTAGTTGTGCCCAAGGAATTGAACTAGCCATTTGGTCAGGAATTATGCTGTCCTCAAGCTAGAATATTCTGAGACAGTGAAGTAGTGGCAGTTCTTTGTCTGGTACTTCGTTAAATACATACTTAGCACTGGGCAAACTGATAATCATTGCCATAAAGCAACATTTTTAGGAAGAGTACAACTCCAAAATCTAAAATAATATCAATTCCTTTATGAGTGTCTTCTGTATAGTGACTCTGAACTAAATGGCTGTCTAGAGTACTTCCAGTTAATGTTTCAGCACAGAGAAAGATGATGGAAGAGTTTGAGGAAAAAGAGGTATTGTATTGGGTCTAGGTATCTTGCTTCAACATTATGCCTTTCCTTGGGTAGACTGTGGCACTTCTGGACAGTCAGGAATTTCCCAGACTCACTTTGCAAATTAGGAATCAGAATGGACTTTGCATGAATACTGAGTGGCTTCACATTTTGGGTGTGATTAATTAGTGCCCTCCTGGGCAATCCACCAAAATGAAATAAAAAGTATTCTACCTGCAAATAATAAGTATTCTACTTGCAGCATCTGCACATTTCAAATTCTGTCACTAAATGCTTCTTGAAAATGCTAGCCTAATTCCTTATGTCCAATTATAATCTGGCGTTGAAAAATGCTTAGTCCTCAGCAACTAGTTTTAACGGCTAAGAATGAAAAGAAGACAGCTAAAATGATCACTTATCACTGCAGCACTGATTCAAAAGGATTGGACTGATATTCCTTCAACGTCAAGGAGCATATTCATAGGCTGGAACCATGAAATCAATTAGATTCTTTGTTAGTGTACATTAGGCTGGCAGGCTAGCTCAGCATCGACCTAATACGCTTTAAGAATTTAGCCTGTCAGTTTAATACTCCAGATTAATGTAAACTGCTCACCTTGGAGCTTCATATTCATGTGGAGGGGCTCAAGAAATTAGCCACATTATTTTGTCATTGAAAAGGAATGTAATGGCCTGAATAAACGGGGTTATTAAGTAATCACTCGCATGATATGCTATTTCAGGGAAATGAAAAATAGCCTTTTGCACTTTGTATTACATAATATCAATCTAGCACTGAATCATTCAAGCTCTTAAAAATACGGAAAAAACTGTATCATCCAAAAGAGTTCCACTGCCAAGCTGTCAGCCCTGATAAATAAAATGTTTGGGGCAATGGAATCAAATCATTCATGTTATTTAAATAATAGGGAGTAAGTACAGAGGAAACATCCAGTTTTCTAAATGGAGTTGTAATGTGATGCAGACCTATAGGGGCCTCGTTGTAACTCAGGTGGCTGAGCTGCTGACCTTCAGGAGGCTCATGCGACTTGATCACATGGTCAACTGACTGAGCAAAGTCAGGAAAGGTTAGGAAGCAAGATGATAACAGATATAAAAGAGCAAATTCTTGTTGACGAGGCTAATATATGTCCTTTGTGCCACCTCCTCAAAATATAAGGTCTGTGCTCACTTTAGAAAGCCAGTTGTCTGGATTGCACATACCATGCCAGGAACACCACCTGCACTGATTTACTAGAGACTCAACAAATGCTGAAATGTGCTGCCCATGAAGCACAGTGAAGAATGGAAGTGGTGTCACAGCCCATATAGCTCCTTAAGTTGGAATGATCTTGACATGCTCACAGAATCTACCACCGGAATCAGAATCTCCTCACAGGTTCTTTCCTTTTCAAAACAATTTTGTGGCTAGTTATAATTTCCAAGGCCCTGCTCTGCAGCCTTTCACTTATTGGTAGTACACATAGATATAAGACTTGTTGCATGATAACATCAGCAGCTCAGCTTACCTGTCTGCGAAGTAACCGTTCTGCAGAAGGAGAATGCACAGGTGGAGGGGCTTTGGATTTGCTTTCCCAGTCAGGATTGTATTGGGGCTTGAGGTGGTAGAAGAGCTCTCTTGGGATTTGTAGGAGAGCATCAATGTTTGCAGGCTGAGATTGCACTGACGTCGTTGAGCCTGAGGAGGAGAGGATGGGAAACTGAGAACATTGGTAACTCAAACTGAGTTAAATAAAATTCTGTACATCATAGATGAGGATAACTTAGCCTCCCATAATTGCTGGACTCCCAATTTCTATAAAATCGCTTCTGAGTTGGTTATGGAGCAATCCACCAATGTCATATTGTGTGTATTCCATATGCATTTTTCTCCAAGCTGCCTCCTTGTTCTTGGGTGGTGAATTATAACCTCTGTGAGGAGCCTCAACCCTCTCCATCAAAGCCCAAAGCATTTATGTGATTTAAAACAAAACCAAGAAGCTATTCATTTAATCTGGACCATCTCCCCCAGAAGGAATCTCATTTGTCCTGGAATATTTCCCAGAATATCTGTTCTATTATTCAGGGTTATTCAAATAAACCTTCTTCTAAGTTTACTGACAACACAAAAGTTATTTTCTAACTTGAAATGTTACGTTACTCATATTCCTTATTGGTGATGTATGGCTTTTACAAACCTCACAGCACTTTAGAGAATTGCATATATTTAACAGATGCCACTCCACTGAGTTCTGAAAGGCAACTATTTCTCGGTGCTAAGTTATTCTGAGGAACAGAAGTAATATCTCAAAAGAGAAAGTGAGGAACAGTTATGATGATTCACATATGGAAACTGGTGATTTATTTTCTGCACCTCATATATCCAATGTACGAGATTGTGTAGAACAATGTAAACACCATTTTGAGGTGGATCCACAATAAGCCTCCCCAAAATGGGATATCTGTTTTATGATCTCAGTCACTTAAAAGAAGGGTTGTGCATAAATGGCTTCTCAAAATTCTCCACTCTATTTATAGCAAGATATTTCTTTTTAATGGGCTCTCGCTGAATTTCTGCAGTGGAAAGATAAATTATTATTCAGTGGCAGAAGCACCGACTCTTTCTCCCCCTCCCCAAAGTGTTTTTGCTGTGTTGGCAGCCTGGCCACCATTTGGATTCTCCACAATGCACAATGCAATTCACCCCCTGATGTGGGAGGAGAGGAAGATGGAGAAAGAGAAGGGGTACCTGCACACTGATGACATGTGCCCCCTGCCCTACCAGATTACCCCTGAAGGAATGAGGACCGTGAAAGAAAAAAGCTGCTCCATTCTTAGCGTAGTTCAAAGAGGACCATGATCTGATCTAGAGAGGCTGCACATATGTTCTTAGGCAAGAATGCTTGTGGGAAGCCAACAGCACTCTCCCCACTTGGGATTCTCAGCCACCGGTACTGAGATTCATAGTGCCTCCGACAGTGGAAGTAGAGTATGCCTTCACTTTGTATTTTTGAACTTTGGGCATCATACACCTTAAACATTTAAAGTATGGTGATGGGCAATGGGGACTGTAGCCCTCCATATGTTGCTGGCCTTTAACATCACCCCTGACCATTGCACATGCTGGCTGGGGCTGGTGAGATTTGTGGTGAGAATTGTGTGGGTGGTGCCAGGTTTCTTACTCCAGCTGTAAAAACCATTACAGTGGTACCTCGGGTTAAGTACTTAATTCATTCCGGAGGTTGGTTCTTAACCTGAAGACCACTTTAGCTAATGGGGCCTTCTGCTGCCGCCGTGCCACCGGAGCATGATTTCTGTTCTCATCCTGAAGCAAAGTTCTTAACCCGAGGTACTATTTCTGGGTTAGCGGAGTCTGTAACCTGAAGTGTATGTAACCTGAAGCGTATCACTGTACTGAGTGTTCAGTTGTATTGCCAGCTAGCCTAATACGGCCTGAGGCACACACTTTGTCATGCTTTCTCAAGTTATAGAAGAAGGGCGTGCCTAATGAAGGGACAGTGTCAGCACCAAAACTACCTGAATTAGGGAGCAAGGTCATAACGTTTCTGAAGTCTCTGTTCCTGCTGGATCATGCTCTTTTGAGAGGATCTGAAATCAAGTTATCTTGGATCTTAAATTATTTCATGCTATGCTCTGCCTGATAGCGATTGTTCCTGCTTTCCCCCCATTCCTGCTGCTAAACTGTAAATGTTCCCATTACTATGCAAATTTTGATACCCTTTTAGTAACCTCTTCATGTTTTGTATCATTCTGAACAGTACTCTGAAATTATGTCTCTGTGGGAAAGTCCTGGATGATGGGACTTAGAAGGATTCTCCCCTCCCTTCTTGAACCAGAAAGATGCTTCTGTGAGAGAAGTTAATGTAGATAAAACTAGACTTACAGACCAATCCTCCGAAGCATTTTTGCTAAGAAACATGTCCCACTTTATTCAATTGGATGTTATTAAAGATTGGGGTGGCATCAGCAAGTGAACGGACGACAGCACACTTGCAACTCTTTAGATGAAGGGTGACTTACACAGTTTTATATGAAATGTTCTGTTCAGCCCTAAGAAAGACAGTTAAGGCAATTAAGTTGCCCAGACTCTCATCCAGTTTTGGCCACAAGACTCAAATCCCCCATTTAGGAAGAAATGAGATAAAGACTCTAAAGTTTATCAGAAGTTCCCATGTATGGAAGAAAAACCTCAAAGCCAAAAAGGAAAAAGAAACCTAGCCAGTACCAAGACTGAAGTCTTCTGTGGGCAAGTACATACGTCTGGGGGTTACAAAATTTTCTGAGGAAAACATTTTGTACCTGACTGAGATTTTTGATGTGATGTGTTCCTTTCTCCAGAAGAGTCATTGTAGATGCCAGTATCTGGAGCCTGAAACATATAGCTGTCATTTGGCAAAGAATGGGTGCGGCCTACAGAAGGCTTCCTCACACTTAGCAGATCTTTGCTTGGTGAGAGAGTCAGGGGGTCATTTCTAGAGGGGAGATTGGCCTGAAAAAGAAAAGAAAGTGCGGATATCAAAGAATGGAAAAATACGCTGTCCATACTGGATCTTGTCGTGATAACCACTGCAACATACAGGGGACACAGTGAGCATGCATGTCATTTGGGTGTACAAATTCTACAGAAACCAAATGAAATTTGCACAGATGGGTTGACCAGGAGGTAAAAGCCCTACTTTTACACTGTTAATAAAACCACCACACACAGAATGAACCACATTTTTAAAAAGAACAAAAAAAATTACAATACAGGGAAACAGAGAAACAACACTGCAATTATAAACCATGACTATTTCAGGAGTCATTGAACAAGCATCATGCCTCAAGGTCTTGTATAACAATTGCATGCTTTGCAAAACTTTGATCATTAAAAATGAGGAATAAAATCTCCCACCACCCTGACCCCAACCAAGTGATATTTTTACAGGAGTATGTACATAATATAAGCCTAGTGTTATATAAACAAGTGGGGAGGTATGTGCATTTTATGGAAGACAAATCCTTATTTGACCTTCATTGACTTTGTGTTGATAAAAACAGGCCGCATAGAAAAGAAGAATTATAGAGGGATGTTGGTTTATTTCCAACAACAAGAAAAATACATCCTTAAATAAAAGATTAAGTTTTAAACGCTAAAATAGGCTATTACAACACTGTTAAATGAAGACAATCTCCAATCCCATGCTGCCTTTTGTAGTTGGTGAAAATTTATCTACCAAGAAATCTTTTGCATTACCGTACAAATCTCCTAAGGAATTTCTAATGTATTTCTCTAATGGTAGAGCAAAATATAATTAGTGTGCATGGTAAAACAAGATAAAACTAAAAATATAATATTTTTAAAAAGAGAAAAAGAAGAAAAATTACCAATGTAAGGTTAGCCAGTCATATATGACTTCCCTGCCATGTAGAATGAATTTCACTATTCTTTGATGGTTTTAGATAGGAAATTCATCTGTATCTAAGAATTCTCATGAACATATAGGTCTACCTATACCAAGAGGGTTTCCCCCTCGAATCTTGATACAGAAGACATCCTATTACAACTGGTGCAATGACGTGTTTTCACGTTTCATTGTAGAAACTGGCCCATGCTCAGATGGCTTCAACAAATGTATTTGAAATTTGGGTCGTTTTCTGACAAGATGAGATTGATAAATCTGTCATGGCTAGGATGCATAGCATTGCAAAAAGTACCCCTCCCCTTAATATTTAGGGACATCAATGTAAGGTTAGTTTTATGAGGCACTAATTTTGGCGCTAGAAAGCCAGCTGTGGAATACCAATTGGGGCATTACATGAGACTAGGTGTGGACTGCAGAAGCCATTCACAATATTTGCTACTGAAATTCACATGAAATTTTGGATGGTGCAGCCATCTCCACAGTTTTCTAAGCAGACACTAACTAGTGTACTATCTGACAACATTTTAAAAAATCATAAATTTGTATTTTGATAAATTTATCACAAAATTGACTCCCTACCCAGATGTCACAAAAACTGTTTTAATAGCATTTTTTTTAAAAAAAAATCTACTGGTGTGTGCATTTTTTCAAATGAAGTACAGTGTTGAAGCCTAAATGGTGTCATATCTAATGGAGTTGCTCAGCTGACAGTAAAGTTTCTATCACTGGAATGGGAAGGAAAACAATATTTTGCAATTCCCCCTTCCCCTGCAGCCCCACCCTCTAAAATCTGGATTGGAGGACCCCCCAGAGCAGATTTAGAGAGTGGCTGGGGGCTGCAGAGGAGAGGGAGAATTAGCTGGAAAATGATTTCCTCCGTCCATGCTCTGCTGATGGAAGTCTTACGGTCAACTGAAAGGCACCAATGGATTCAACCCATTGAACTTAACTCATTACAGAAAATGTTAAATACTGAAGGTATGCACACTTTATTTTTCAAATTTAAAGTTATCTGTACCCGTGGATATCTTTTTGCAAAACTGAAATGTCTTGCTATGACCACCAAGGGACTTGACTGATATATGGCCTCATGAAAGTAACCTGTTGAACTGTTAGGGTTCTCAGATTCAGAAATCTATTTTTAAGACTTATGTTGATGGAGGTCAGGATGTTCTCTCTATTCTAGTATCTCAGTTTGAAAGAAAATTGCCCATTTAAAAACATTCATTGTAGCATTCTGAGTCTTTTGCATATGATGCCATGAAGCATGATGGGAAATATTGTCACGGTTTAAAGATGTGTTCCAAATAAGTAATAACTATGATGACAATCTACTAGAATGGAGAAAATTCATCAACACAACGCACAGCTAAAGCTAGGTATGTGAACAAGAGAAAACAAGGATGAATCCACTAAATGTTGGAAGAGAAGTTATGTCTGTTGTACAGCAGAAATAAAGCACTTTATTGCTACACATTAGCTATAAATGTCTAATGTTTCAGGAGGAGATGGTTAAAGCAGGGCTCAAAATACTGGTTAAATGTTTCACAATGGAAAAAAGTCACTCTTTATTCTAGAAAGTCTGATCAAAGTGGTGACCAAAAAGTCTACAACACAAGCAGCAATGCCAAAGATTCAAGTCTGATAGCTTATGCTTGAAAATTGTAACTGGGATTTGCTGCCACACCTTCTAGGCATCTGCTTTTGGAATCATTTTAAGTTCAAAGAAGCAAAAACTAAGTGGGATCTTTTGTGTCATGGCATTTTCCTTAAGTCCATAATCAATAGAAGATCTCTCTGACGTTGCTTGAAATACTCTCATGTTTAGTATGTGAAATAAGTAAAATTAAAACATGCGGGAGCCACCTCAGAGGTAATATTGAATGTAAGCCCAAATAGAATGGTACTACAGGTATTTTATTTGTTCAAATAAAAAAAGTTATGTGCTGGTTAGAAATATTGCTTATCTGAAAATGCCATAGCTATTTCCCACTTGAGAACAGTATTTAGAACCCTGTAAACATCAGAATATACAGTGACCAGTGAGTATGTACATTGCTCTCCAGGGCATTAAGTAAGAGTGTGTTATTATCATCAGGAAAAGAGTCATCCGTCAGAGCTAAGGACCAGGAATTTTCAGAGAGAATATCTGACGTCAGAGACAGAGCCTCCATCTCAGCTAGAGGGATCTAAACAAGGGAGAGATGATCAAACATAAGAAACCAGGACAAATGTAAATGTCTTTGAGAAAAGAAATGCTATTATCATCACCATTACCGCCTAAATACTAAGGTAGTTCCCCTTCTAAGCAAGTGCATTTGTATTGTGCATATTATTTTGTGGATAAAGCTAAAAGGAAATGGAGACAAAGTTTAATTTTCTAAAAGTTCTAAACAGGCTTACATATAATGCAAGGTGGAAATCACCAACTGCACAATAAAGATGCACTGATTAATATATAGTCTTTTGAGGCGCTAACTGAGGGAGCTAAAGCTTCAGCTGCTCTTGAATTAATTTTTAAAACCATGCCTAATTACATTTAAATGTTCCATGCTTCCAGAAATTCTACTCCTAAATGTTATAATAATATTCTGCTTGTGTTTGGTCAGAGGCTCTGAATTTGTTGTTGTTGTTGCTGCTGTTTTTTAAAAATGAATTTTGCAAGCTGGGGTCCAAACAGCTACTTTATTTGCACCCAAAATAAGGATGGTCAAATTTATCAATTTTGGATTCTCTCCTTTCCTCATTTTCAAGCCATAAGTGCACTTTTCCACATCTCCAGTTCAATGTGCATTTTTTAAAAAAGTCCTCAAGAACGTTCCCTAGCATTTTAGTGTGAATTTCTCCCATGAGTTTGTATATAATTTTGTCTGACATACACATTTTCCCCAAAGAATTCCCCCCTAATATATAATGCATTTTTCTTTGCTATTTTCATTAATATATATATTAGGCAAACTTTGCCCCAGCATATTCATAGAGTATGAAAATTAAATTTTCACACTTTTGCAAAATTCAGGGAAACGCAATTTTCAGAATATATTGCTTCAGAAAGTGAGTTAGGTTAGTCTGCCTTTAAATTCAAACTGAACTGAATTTCTCCCCCATCTCCACATGTACCTAGGATCGGGTTTTGCTAGCCAAAAGGCACAACTTTCGCTGTTTAAATAGCACATTTTTCCTGCCAGTTTCAAATTGCTTGCTCAGTGGCGGAGGGAGCTGGAGTTCAAGTTCCACAACCCCAAAGCCCCCTTGGGCATTCAGAACTACTGAGCCTAGCTCTTTGGATCCTGAACCCTGCTAGATGTTCAGTATATTATGTCTTCTCAATTTGAAATGCTATAGTTGCATTGCAGATCTACTTTGTTGTGGTGAGATCTCAGGAGTACTTCTGTAGCCTAGTTTAGAAAAGTCTGATGGAATCAGTGGAACGGCTGAGGAATTGCTGGCTTTCATGGCTCCTTAGATTTATTTGATGCAATTAAGCAAAACAAATACTAGTGGACATGCACTGAACATTTTCTGTGTCACATTCAATAAAATAATAATGTACTGCTAATCCCTTTTAATCTGAGAATCAGTTGTTTCAAAACAATAAACAAGCAAACCTAAATGCTTTCTTTAACAGTATGGTTTAAAAATTGGATGTTGAGATTCCTGCATTGCAGGGGGTTGGGGCTAGATTGAGGAAGCAAGCCAAAGAGGAAGCCCTCCAGCTCGCGCCTCTGTTAAATGGTCCCGGCCATGCCCCCCCAGCCAGCGGATTGGCTGGCTGGGCCCCGACGTGGCCAGGATCCCCTGGCCACGTGGTCCACCGCAACTCCTCCCCACTGGGAAGTGGAGCGGATATAACAAGAAAGGGTTCTAATCTACGTAACAGAGGAAGTAAAAGTAATTCTTTAATACTGTTTAATCCAAAGAAAATTGGTGTATCCTTCTTGTATATACCATTAGCAGACTTGAGCATATCAAAGTTGAGGGATATCAGCCCAGCTCTTTCCACTACCGTTAATGGGATCATGGTCTAACGCTGTCACTTACTTGTTTTAAAAAATGAAATCCAACCCTTTATTTCAAAGTTCTCTCTAAATAAATGCAATTTAAGACCTCAGAGGGGCCCTATAACAGATCAGTGTCAAATGAGCCTGACTCCCTCCTTTCGCAATCTTCACAGAACCCTAGCCCAATGGTTGCCATCAATTTGATTTGAATTAATTTTGTAATGAATGATTTTAGAATGTTGTACTATTTTATTGTTCTTAGCCACCCTGAGCCTGGCTTCAGCTGGGGAGGGTGGGATATAAATAAAATTTATTATTATTATTATTATTATTATTATTAGTAGTAGTAGTAGTTTATGGACCATTTTTAGAATCTATTGCAAATATCATGTCATTAATAAAGGAGGCCCACTGCTGCCATCATCCTCAAACAATATGCTTATTTGTCTTAATATGGAGTGTTAAATTTCCAAGTAATTTTCTCAAAGCTTGGCATCTTATTTATAAATTTTTATGTGTGTCTTCACAATAACATAGGCTTTTTTCATTTTTGCAGGAAACATTTATCATGTCATAAAACTGACTCATACCAATGGCCACTATTACATAAAGATATATGTCTATTCCATGTCTTCCAATTCCTCCTTTATCTCAACAGTTCATTTTTTATGCCAAACAATTAGCGCTTTTACTTTAAGTGCTCAAGCCATCTGTGTCCAATGGTAATGAATCTTTCAGGATGTAGTGTGGAGACCAGGATTAGTTGTATCTAACCCAGAAATGTTAGAGAATCTCAAAGAGGGCTAGGGAAGACAGCAATGGTTGAATTAGCCTCATTTGATTTCAGGAAACAGCATATTTATAGAAACATTTATAGATTTATAGAAACATCTATAAATCTGGTCATTTTCTGAATTTAAATATTTTGATTTCGAACATGTTAATAAATTCAGTAACACTGTGTCCAATAGCTCTCTAATAATAAGAATGATAGTACTGGCATACCATGTAGTCTTGTGGTATTCTAGCAATTCTGTGTTGGTTGTGAATGGAACAAATACTATGCAAACAACTTTGAACTATCACAATGAGAAGGACTTTCTGGGAGGAATTCAGCATTGTGCAAGGCAGTCCTTCTAGCAAGTCAAGCATTTTGGCTCACCATAGGGAATGATTCCCCCCCTCCTCCCCACGATTTAGCTCCACCCCGAGCCAATGTGGGAATGAGGGGGGGGGGAAGCCCCATTGTTCAGGACTTCCACTGAAGGGGCTGAATCCCACCCTCAGTTTCAGTAAAAAAGCATGAAATATTATCACTAATTCCATGCCACCTAATGAAAGTGTGATAGCTAGGTGCAGGGCCACAGTTGATGTGGCAACAAACAGATTAATGCTTTGATAGCTCATTGCCAAATACACAATTATAATGTGAGAACCTGAATGTGTGTATCTATCTCAGAGAGAAGATCCACATGTTCCTTGCCAAACACCAGGGACAGGGAATCTGTGGCCTGCTAGATATTGCTGCATTTCAACTACTATCACTCCTGGTCATTGACCATGTTGACTGGTGCTGGGAGCTGGAGACCAGCAACATCTGGAGGGCCATAGAAAGCCTGTTCCTGCCATGCATCAGACACACAGACAGGTAGAAAGAGGGGGGGGGATTTTAGTTTTCACAACATTTCTCATGTCTCTTCAGATATGGGAGTAGCTGGCAAGAGCAGCTGAATGTAAAATAAGAAAAGGACCACACAGCACAATTCTAAATACAGTTACGAAGAAAGTTCCTCAAATTCAATTGGATTTGCTTCTTAGTAAATGTTCTAAGCCTGATAATTGCTTCACACAAAACAGCAAAAAAGATCCCATGGTGGATACCATGTTTTCAATAGAGAGAGCTCCATTTTCAGAAATGCCAGTGGCCAGGAGAATCAACAATGATAGTTTACATGTGGAAGAAAAAGTGTAACATTTGGTATGCGCTATTTGCCGAGAGACAGTGTGGCAGGCTACATTGGAAGTCTCCTCTCATTATTTAAAAATGCGCCTCCTCTTTCATCCTTGGGAGAAACCAGTCATCCTAATCTTCAACCTAATGAGAGTCCCAGTGTGATATACTGTGCTGGGCAGTAAGAACTAATGACGTAGGTGGCTGGTTCCATGTGGGAAAATAATAGCCATTCAGCTGTTACAAGTATGTGACGCCTACACTGCAGGGCAATCAACTGGCTCAGACCTGGAGCTATATAGATGCCTCCACCTTTTTGAAGCACTGCCACATACTACACCCATATCTATAATATACTTGCCCTACCCTAAGAGACAAGGAAGTTTCATTAGTGGGCTGCTTAAAAAGCTATTAAATCGAAACTTACCGTAACTAGAAACTTAAACCCATATTAAGGCTGCAGTGCTTAGTCAATTAATTGGTTAGAATAATTAAAAAGCCTGAAAATGTTTAATTGACCAGAAATGCCCCCTGGTTAATTTGGCACTGTGTGTTTGTTTGTTTGTTTGTGTGTGTGTGTGTGTGTCTGTGTGTGTGTGTGTGCGCGCCAGTACTTACTGTAGATGGCAAATCTTAAAAGAGGCAATCTTCCTTTTATCTCTCACAAGAAATTCCAAAGCTACCCTGACTTTCCTGATTAATCAGTATGCCCTTTTAATATGCTATCAAAGCTTTAATTGATTATAATATTTGGCCCTTGTGGTCTCTTCCAACTCTATGATTCTATGATTCTAATATTTTGCTTCAACCTGGAATTGGATTTGAACAAATACACCTTTTGAACAAATACACCTTTTATGTTCACATGGAGCTAATCAGAAATCAGGTACACTGATAGTACTGGAATTGTCCTAGGTTTTAAATTACATAATCTGCTTTGACACAAGGAATATACTAAGCAAGGTGACAACCCCCATACACATACTGAACTATCTTCACATCTGTTTACACACAGGCCAGTTTATTTTCAACATCCCAAAGTGGTCCATGAAATTCAACATAGACTTCCATGCAGATGAATGGAAATGTTCACAAGAGCAGCATCTCATCTCTACGCTACCTTACAGCACAATCCTATACATGTCTACTCAAAAGTAAGTTCCCATTGAGTACAATGGGGCTTACTGCCAGGAAATCGAGTGTAGGATTGCAGCCTTAATGACATTCTTATAAGCTTTCCAGCGTAATCTTATGCATGCTTACTCAGAAGTAAGCTCCACTGTATTTAACAGGGCTTCCTTCCAGGTCAGTATGCATAGGATTGTAATGCCAATGCACTAAATACTTGTCTAAACATAAATCTAGCTATGGTTATAGTCCTATACATACTGATGGTGGAGTATGTTCCACTGAATTCAGTTGGCTTTCTAACTGAACATGCATAGGACTGGGTGGTAAATACTAGGGATGGAAAAGGAATTTATTTGGTCAGCATTTTTAAAGCGAATTGACCCAGTTTGCTGTTCCTAAGCTTATCAGCAGATTGAAAACTAATGTCATTTTGGTTCCAAAAATGGATACAAAAATGTGCAAGGAAAATGCATATTTTATAGGGGGAAATGTGTACAAAATGCATTCTTTAGGAGAACATGTGGACATTTTCAATTCACATTTTTCATGGTGGTTTTTTGTTTTTTTAAACACAGGCACAGAAAACAGGGGGACTGGTCCTATGATTGAACACGTGAAAAACTGACACAGAATGACAATAGGCTGATCCATCCATCCCTAGTAAATACCCATCTCCTCTTAAACAAATAGAAATGCATTTGCCATTCTACAAAAGTAGTTTTTAGTCACTTTCGGCCCTGATACGCCTACTTTAGATAAAAGTAAGAAAACCTCTCTCTCTTTTGTAATAAAGGTTTCAATCTAAATTTAGATAGAAACTTTTCAGGAAATTAGTAATATTAACCTGTTTCTCAGAGTTGTAATTGTCAGTAGCTGGAAGGGCATAATGATGGCACACAGAGCCTGATAAGTTGTCCATCAGCTTCAACTCTCCTTCTAGAGATTCCTGGATCAGCAGTGATATGGTATCAAACAAGTGTCTTTCCTGGGAGGAGTGCCATATAGCATGCAGAAAAGGATAAGCCAGGCCAAAAGAGAGGGGCAGAAGCGGGGCAAGGTAGGGGGAGCGAAAGAAGAGAAAGAAGAGAGAATGAATGCATGAGAGACAGAAAAGAGGAGAAGAGACAGAAAAAGAATGTTTTCAGACAGAACAGCAGTTGTTGAAATGGCCAGGAAGGGAAGACAGAGACAGAGAGGGGAAAAAGAACAGTGCAGTAATACCACAGTCAGAACCTTTCTTAGACGTTGCTACACACTAGACCAAAACCAAACACGATAGTGCTCTAAGACTGGTGGGACACATTACATTCATTCATTCGTAAGTGGCTACTGATAGAACTATTTCTACTTTGCAGAGCCATCCTACTTGATAGCAGGGAACAAAACTGCAGCATAGCTAAACAACAATATGCACAATTTAAAATGGAGGTGGGGATGGGAGCCCAGCATTAAGCCTGAAAAAAAAAAATCCACACTTTGGCATCACTTAACCATGTAAAAAACAGAAATGGCCTTGAGAGATGCTGGATGATTTGCAGTTGTGCTCGGTGGCTCAAGTGTTAGGCACCTCTGAAAATTAGGCCACTAATTTAGTAACCACTGGATGAGTGTAAGATTAAATTTTCAAAAGCACAAAAAGTGACAAAACTCAGTGGATTTCGACTTCTGTTTTGTCTGCTGGTGCTGTTATGCATAGTGCTTGGAGTGTGGTTGGTATTTCCCAAGGCTAGGCCCTATACCGTGTAAACAATCTTTGAAGGCTGGAGTTGCCTGTGTGACAGATCACATGGCTGCCAGTGGATCTGTCACCCTGCATCAGATCACAAACACAGATATGAGGAGTACCTACCTGAGTCTGGCACCCAAATGTCACTGGATTGGTGTAGGATCCATCCAGACATGGGGAAATGACAACCCAGCTGATTTGGAAATCTGAACTACACCTCAGGCTTTTGCTACTAGCTGGGGAAAATTCAATTATTCTATACTGCAGATTAAATCTAAATACTCTGATTTAAGTTATTCATGGCCATAACCTAGTTCCCTTTGACTTCCATGATGATTATTAATTTTGGGGTTTGTGCGATGCTGAATAGTCCAGTCCTATGCATGCTTCCTCAGCAGTAACACCCACTAACTTCAATGGGACATATTGCTGAATAAGTGAATTTAGGATTCTGTAGCGCCTGAGATAGTCCAGCAGGAAGTTTGGGATTCGGAAGACCTATGAGCTTTTGAAAATTTTAACCCAAGTTCCAAATTACAGGCTCCCAATTTCAAAAGTGTCTTCTCAAGTGCTTACACCTGAATATTAATACATAGCGTAAAAGCTTCTCAAGCAATATGATGGCTGATCACTTAAAAGCAGTACTTTCTATGCAGGCAAGTATGTATGATGACATATACCCTTATGAACACAGTGCATATACTTTACGGAACATGCAAGCAAAGAAGCATGCTGCCAGTCACATAACTTTGCATGGCTACATTTTAGGAGCTGTATTCCTCTTTCATCATGTGCTCAAATACCACATTAACACATAAATTTCCACTGAAAAAAGAGTTCTGCGGGGCGAGACAGTCACCCGTCCAAAGTTAAGGCTGGGACAGATCTGAATAAATGTATTATATGTATACCAGACATATAGCTGAGAGAGTGAGTGGGTGATCTTGTGCCTGTTTAATGCAGTTCTTGTAGCCACCTGCTGCACATCCCTCATCTCCCATCAACATAACCTGCCAACTCATAACAAATGCTCTCATGACTCTCATCGTTGCAATCCCATATGAACATTCAATTTCATGGTCTGCACTTGGCTGAGTAGGGATTTTTTTTACTCACAGGGGGAAAGGAATACAACTCCCTTATACATTAATACACTCAAGACGTTTTGGAATCTGTGCAAATGCTATCTGACGAAAGTATAAGCTACTCCCCACTTCACCCACCACCTAAGATTCTCACCATAGGATGAACCAATGAGAGTTGAGAATCCACCTTGATTTGCATGGGATTGGCATATCCTCCGGGGCTCTCAGGTCTTTCTCCTGCATTACTGCCTGCCCATATGAAAGGGTCAGAGGGTGGATGCTGGCCTGGGGTGATTGTCTTCATTTCCATCTCCAGTTCCAATTCCAGTTCTGCTTCCTCTTTTGCTTCCTTGTTACTTTCCTCTAGGTGCTTCATGAGTACAGCAATCACCACATTCACCAGGACAAACTGAGCTGTCAGCACAAATGATACGAAATAGATTGGCGAGATGACGGTGTTGTAGCAGGTGGATTCCTCATCGCAGTCTCGCAGAGTGTCCTAAAGGAAGGAACAGAGGGATGGGAGGTGGGAATGGTCGTGGCTTATGAGACAGTTCTGGGCAACTCTATCCATGAATCAGATTGGGCTTTTCAGCTTCAAGTCCAAAAGGCTTTTTATAGGGGTGAGCAAAACCCACTGTGGAATCTCTTCAGGTTAATTCCCTTCATCCTCCACAGAGTTTATATGGAATTTCTGGAACTTGTTTACCCATGTCCCATGGCAGACCTTTTCTGCCAAACTTAGCCTTCCTAAACGCTCCATTATCGTGTGGAGGGCACACAAAGGCTTCTCACTCATACAAATGGCCAATGCACACAACCTTGCCGCAAGAGCTGATTTCTGTGCAAACATCAACATTGAACTATTCAGCACTGTCCTAGCATGAATTCCTCAAACCATAAGAACATCTGTCTTACTGTAGCAACACTCATTCTAATGGGGATTTTACCTTCATTATCCCATTCCAGTTGTCTCCTGTTGATACACGGAAGAGTGTGAGAAAAGCCATCCCAAAGTTGCGAAAAGTTGCATGCCGCCCTAAGCCCTCACAGGGATGAGTATCGTCACATTCTGTATGACCAACAAAAAATAAAGGCAATTTAGCCATTTGTTTTCATGACAAATAACTATGTTACTCTGCCTCATCCAATTCTATGCAACAAACTGGTGGAGCAGAGAACTTACCAAGGTCTCCAAACAGCTCCACGCCAAGAGCTGCAAATATGAAAAACAACAACATGAAGAGAAGACCCAGATTCCCCACCTGTAAAGAGAAAAGAAAAGGAGGGAAATTAAAAAAAAATCATTGATGTATTTCTCTGAAGTAACCCCCATTATGGAAGATGTACCACATTAGCCTCCATTGTATAGGCTGCCTTTGTCTCTTTGCCCTCAGTAACTTTAACAACTCCTGTCTAACCACTAGTAGTAGCCCAGTCTCATGATTTACTTTGCCAGTGAATAAATACAAAAGCTTCAATCCTAGGCAGTGCAGGTGGAGAAAAAGCACACGAACAGACAGAAATAGTTTCAAGAAAGTTTGCATTGTTACCAGTCACCTGGCTGAACAGTCAAAACCTGTTTTTGATGGAAAACTGGCTTCCCAATTCTACTGGGCAAACAGTTTTAGTAAAAAAGAAAAAAAGAGTATGCATTTAAAACTTTATAAACAGAGTACATAGTCTTGCCCTGTCAAGGACTGTCATATATTGTTGCGCACTGTCTGCTGCACAAGCACAGTACCAGATTGTGCACAATACAAATTGTTGCATTATGCCCACAATGTTGCTATTCCCGAACAGTTCCACCTAGAACTCCAGGGCTATTCAATTTCCTCTGGTTTTGAGAGTTTCTATCCCCCTTCTAAGAGAAAAGCACATGGCCACTGAAATTCCATTCCAAAGTCAGAGTAATTCTAGATGAGGGATAGCCAATGTGGTGGTGCTGTCCAGATGTAGCAGAACCCCAACTCCCATCAACCCCAACCTGGTCAGGACTGATGGGAACAACATCTGAAGAGCACCACGTTGGCTACCCTGCTCTGATTTATTTGTTTAATTTCTGCTTAGAAATACAGCAAATATGTTGTTCAGCCCACCACATTGCAAACTGCTGTGGGTCACACAATACAGTCTACTTTGAAGTCCGCCCCCCTGAAAGTTAGTTCACCTTGAATGTCACTCAGTGACTTCCCTACAATGCCTCCTGTTCATGAGGAGCACTGATCCTACCATAAATCATAGAGATGGAAGGGACCACAAGGGTAACCTAGTCCAACCCACTGAAGTGGAGGAATCTTTTGCCCAAAGTGGGGCCCAAGCCCACAATGCTGAGACTAAGAGTCTTGTGCTCTACTGACTGAGCTACCCTGGCAGTTATACATAATGTTGTCTTTATATTTCCTCCTGCTCCATCTGCTCCAACAATTTAAAAGCAATCCCATGTATTAATTTCCTTTTTCTATGGTTAAGGTGGATTGTTTCTGACCGTGCACAACCCCAGCCATTTTACAATCCTACAGAGGGGAAGTTTCCTCTCTTACTCCTTTCTGCCACTGCTCATTGCATTGAGTTACGGGTTTGTTTTGAGGTGTATGCACACAGCTGTCAAAACATGTATTTAGCTTTAAAAAATAAAATAAAAATAAATCCCATGACTGAGAGGAAGAAGCATTCATGTCCTGCTTGTGGGCTTCCCATGCTGGTTGGCCATTGTGAGAACAGAGTGCTGGATTAGATGGGTCCTCCAGCAGCATTCTTCTTTGCTCCAAACATATGAAAGGCAGCATGTGAAGAATGAGGCTGAGCAGAGGATAAGCTAAACTAAACTGAGATTTGAGGAACTGTGATAAAGCATCTTGCCCAATCTGGAGATCCCCCAACCATTAGAATTAACATATGAATTAAATTCATAGTAAAGGTAGTGCTAAGCACAGAGAACACACACATAAGGGAGATATGTCAAAACAACAACAACAACACAGATTTCTCAAGGAAATTAGAAAATGAGGGCAACTCAGCAGAGGTCTTTATGATAAAGACACAAAGGTTACCTGAGGCAGTGCTTGCATCACTGTGTCCAGCAGAGCTCTCATCCCTACAGCCATCTTCAGCAGTTTCAACACTGCAGAAAATGAAATGTCCTCTGCATTATTGTCACACAATCGGCATGTGAAAAGGAAATAAATATTTCAGAAAGCATATCAGGCTCCCCAAGTGATGTGGCAAGCATCCTTCACTAGAGGTGAAAATGCAAGGCCGCATTATAATGAAGTGCTCTGTTGTTGTCAGGATGTTCGTAACAAGTAGAAAAACCTGTGAACATCATGGCCATCTCCTTCACTCACTAAATTGGGTGCTGCTGACACTGTGGCAGGAATACAAGAGTGACCTTTTCTCCTGGTGGTGACTACCGCTGCTGAGTAAAGTAAACTGGTTTGGAAAGGTCAGAAATCTATCTGATATACTGATGACAGAATTCAGCTTCAAGCTAAAGAATTAAGAAGCCAAGTGTATCCCCATTGATTTCTATCACAAGAAGATTGGATAAGAAATAACATGAACTCATAACCTTCAGAACTAAGCTAAGAACTAATGCCACCAGCTCCAGTCATTCTGTAACAAAACCCTTTAGTGCTTTGTTGCTTGGAGTTGGTACCACCACCCTACTGGGAATATAGATGGCAGAGGTTCATCTAGAGTGCCTGAAGACCAAGCAATTCTGGTCCTTCTCTGTATGTAATGCCTGCCACACAACTAACTGGCCATAGCAGTGATGGAAAGCTACTTCTGAGTAAACACAAGACTGTCAGTCTAGGACTAGAATGATCCATGTTCAACTCCCCCCCCCCCCCCAGTCACAGAGGCCACTTGGTGACCTTGGGCCAGCTGCACTCACTCTCTCAGCACAAAGTGTTGTTGCGTTGACAAAATTGGGGAGATTCAAACCTTGAACATCACATTGAACTCCTTGGGGGGTGGGGAGTGTGATATAACCCAACCCAAAACGACTTGCAGGTAATAGCAGGACAAAGTGCATTGAGGTGTCTATTAGCTAGGCAGTTTATGATTGGAAGTATAGCTGTGCTGCATAGGAAACCTTACAATGCCGGGAATTAGCAGTTCCACTGGGAACAGAAACTGTGTGGCTGGAATGCCCCAGAAGTAAGGCGAGACTGACCTCGAGCAATCCTCAGGACCCTCATGATGCGGATAATGGTGGGGTTGATAGGCAGTGAGGCATTCACCTCAATCTCTTCCAGCGTGATCCCCATGATGGACAACAGCACTATTGCCAGGTCTAATTGGTTCCACCTGAAAGTGACACAAAAACCAAGCAGAAAAAACTGCTAAAATATTTGCAGTGGTGAAAAAAGGATTACAGTCATTTCAGTTATTCTGGAACTGACTCATGAACCAATGCACCACCTCAAGCAATTTTTGTGATGAAACACGTCAAACAATTTTTAAACCATTATATATACTATTATAGAGTTAGTCAAGTCTGGATATATCACTGACTAGAACAGAAAATGCAAAACCTAAAATTCTTTAGGACTTACCTGTCTTGAAAGAACCGACGAAACCCAAATGCAATCAGCTTGAAAACAGATTCCATGACAAAGATGACCGTGAAGATGTAATTGCAAATCTTCAGAGCTTCATCAAGAACCTGTAATGTGGAGACAACTCACACAGGTTATTGCAATATCTTAAGGAGGATTTTGCTCCCTGCAGTTATTGGCCTTCCTGCTTTCAACAGGAGCCATTATTATTATTTTAATCTGAAAAGGCAAAATGAAGAAGGGGCAGGAACGCAGGCAATCACAACTCCTGCACAGTGTTAACATTTAAACTGCTGCTGGCTTTCCAAGTGGCAGTGACAAAACCAGGCTCTCCTATTTTTCATGAAACCTGTATAACAGAAATGATTTGCAGCTGGATAGGATTTCATACTGTTTCAGCTCAGATCCTGTACAGCTGGATTGATTTCATACTATTTCAGAGGAAGGCATCCTGGATCGTGGTATCAGTGCTGCACGAGAGAAAATGTGATTTTGTTCTTTGGAGCACATGCAGCGTTTCACATGTTGCATTATTTAACACATCTGAGGAATATACACTTCCATGCTTGCAACTGGAGATACGGATCTACACTGGGCAATATTTGATAATATAACATTATTTTGGGATTGTGACAAACATATCTATAAGATATACAAAAACCATAAAATACAATTAAAACCAAAACCTTAGTACTAAGCCCTGCCCCCCCCCCCAGGTCACCTGCCATAGCCTCAGCTGACTTGAAAAGATCTGGGCTGGGAGTGGGCAGAATCTAGAACACAGTCCTGAAAGACAACCAGGAGGGCAGGCAGCAAGGCACATCAAAGGCACATGGAATTAAAGAAATGCGTAGCAAGACTGGCTGATAGAATTAATAAAACTAACTGTGTGAAAAGCAAAAGCTAATGTGCTCCTCTGGTTCATAATCAGTACATGCCACTGAGCAATGCTATAGTTCAGAACACATCTTAACATTAACATGAGGTAATTGGATCATATAACAAGCCTCCCACAGTATTTACAAGATGCTCCTGTCACGTGGGTCATGCACTGCCACCTTAAACATGGCGTTTTCTCCCGCTGATTTCTTTTTAATTGTTTCACATTACACATTTAAGTACTATTTAGCTACATTGGCTGATTCACCTTTGCTTTCGTCTTGCATTTATTCCTTGGCTTTTCAAAGTAGTAGGGAACAAAAATAAGCAACGCTACGCTAATTGGCAGCCATTTCCATCGAGCTATCATAAGCAAGTGATTTGGCAGATCATTGCAAGCGGTTTGCCATTATAATTTGAATGCGATCCTAAATACAGGAGTTTGGCATGCTAATATATCAGGGACCTGCTGCCTTGCCAAAATGCTGACTCACCACAGCAGAAATAAAGAGAGGCAACTGGGTTTTGGTCCAGCTGCATATTAAATCCCTCAGGCTGCCGACAGATCTAATGCAGTAAGATTTGAAAGATTTCAGGATTTGATCTATAGATCATTTATTATTAATATTATTATTCTCAGTTTCTTAAATAACCCCTCCTTTTCAGGGAATCTGCTGAAACATGGAATTAGTGTTTGTGTGTGAGAGAGAATTCCAAAGCCCAAGTGCCTTTTCCAGCTTTTTGGGGGGCAGAATTTGGTAGTCTCCTGTTAATGATACCAGCCATTTTGATATATCTTCATATCTTCTCTCTTATCTGCCACTTTACATGCAGACTGAACTGCCTACTTGTGTTATTGAGATCTTCCAATTCTAACTTAAGTGTTTAATTGTAGTTTTAAAATTGCTTTGATTTTATCATATTTTATTGTAGTTCCTGCAGCATTCATATTGTGCTCAGATTACCCAGATTCACCACCATTTCTGCCTAATGGTATTTTAGTTCCTTTGAGGGGGGATTAATTGGGCTTTTTTTCTTCTTTCACCACCACAGCTGGTTTTGCTCATGTTAAAGGGGCATTCCCTCAAAGTGATACACAGAAGAGTAAAAGGCGGGCGATGCCTCCAGAACAAAACAGCATTAAATACTGTTCAAACTTCCCAGAATGCAATAAGATACAATAAAACACAACCCCAACAGCAACTTCTCTTTTCAGTGAAAAGAGAAGTTTTCAGTATGCACCAAAAGCAGAAGTTCATTGGCACATGCCCCATTTCAGGGGGAATGAGGGCTGCCATTCAAAGACATTTAGGGCTTTGAAAATCTAAAGCAGCACTTTGAAATGGAAATGCAGAAACTGACATCCAGCAAAGTTCCCTTATAATAATTTGGCTGCTCAGGCCGGAGATTCACTGGTATGCAGGGTAATCAGTGGAGGATGACTAAATTTTATGGCCTATTGCTATAGTTAAAACTTATTCTGAGTTAAAAGAGATAAAACTGACAGCTCTGGAAGCCCCTTCCAGCCCTCTCATTTGCCTCTTCCAATCTCTTTGCATTAAAATCAATGCACCCTTCCCCTCTTTACTCATCGTCTTCTAAAATAAATGGCCTCAAACACTGTTTTGTTTCTCATGTTAGCGGAGGACATTTTGTGCTGCTTGATTTTCTTTGCTCTCTCTTTTTTTAAAATAATACTTATTAAAAGTTTAAAGATTACAGAAAGAAGAAAAAAAAGATTTACAATACATAAAAAAAACAAAAACAAGAAAACAATACTTCCAGAACAAAAATAAAAGCAAAAACAGTTGAAAACACATCCAATTTTTCCATTTCTTTGTCTTTCATTTACTTGTTTCATCGACCTCCTCACACCTCCCTTTTTTGTATTCTAGTTATTAATTATTTCAGCAAATCCATTCCATCTTTCTCTGTTTTCTGTCGTAAAATTATCTTAATTTATTTTAACCTTATCTTACCATTAATACCATAAAACTTATTAGTACTTAACTCCTTATATCATTTCTACTAAAGTCATGTAATTTCATTCCAACATTTTTCTAACACTCATTAATTTTACAATATTTCTATAAATAACTTTTAAGCTCCCCCCCCCAATCTTCTTCCACCGTCTCTTCTCCCTTCCAGCCCTCTCATTTGCCTCTTCCAATCTCTTTGCATTAAAATCAATGCACCCTTCCCCTCTTTACTCATCATCTTCTAAAATAAATGGCCTCAAACACTGTTTTGTTTCTCATGTTAGCGGAGGACATTTTGTGCTGCTTGATTTTCTTTGCTCTCTTAGTCACCTTTCCACGAATTGCTCTGGGAGACCGTGATAAAATCTAAGGGCCAGATTCAACAAACTTATTCCGCTAGTGGAAGCCAATGCAAGTACGCCCACTAGTGCAGGCATCCCCAAACTCGGCCCTCCAGAAGTTTTGGGACTACAACTCCCATCATCCCTAGCTAACAGGACCAGTGGTCAGGGATGATGGGAATTGTAGTCCCAAAACATCTGGAGGGCCAAGTTTGGGGATGCCTGCACTAGTGCAATGGGGCTCCCCCCTTCTCCTCCTTCAAATCCACTTAAAGGAGGGCCAAGAGAACACGCAGAACACCACATGGAAGGAGGAGAGGGGAGACTGTCAAACAAGCAAAATACACTGATTTGGAGGGCGGCAGACATGCCTTCATTACAGCAGAGGCTGGATGGCCAACCAACCAGGGATGCTGTATCTGCAGATTTCCTGCATTAGCAGAAGGTAAGGCTAGATGACCCGAGAGACCATCTACGATTCTACAGTGGTACCTCGGGTTACGAACTTAATTTGTTCTGGACGTCCGTTCTTAACCTGAAACCATTCTTAACCTGAGGTACCACTTTAGCTAATGGGGCCGCCTCCTGCTGCTGCACAATTTCTGTTCTCATACTGAGGTAAAGTTCTTAACCTGAGGTACTACTTCCGGGTTAGCGGAGTCTGTAACCTGAAGCGTTTGTAACCCGAGGTACCACTGTATGTCTTCATTTATTTATTTATTTAACTAATCAGTGGTACCTCAGGTTAAGAACTTAATTCGTTCTGGATGTCTGTTCTTAACTTGAAACTGTTCTTAACCTGAAGCACCACTTTAGCTAATGGGGCCTCATGCTGCTGCTGCGCCACCGCTGCACGATTTCTGTTCTCATCCTGAAGCAAAGTTTTTAACCCAGGGTACTATTTCTGGGTTAGCGGAGTCTGTAACCTGAAGCGTATGTAACCCGAGGTACCACTGTATTCCCCTAAGCAGTTTACAAAACAGCTTTTGTGTCACATATGCGAATTGTTTCACAATGCACATGAACCACCCAAGAATTGCAAGGGTGTTTCTCTAGATCAACGTTCTTTCTCCAACGGGGTCAGTCAGGTGCATGTGGAAAGCTGAAAAAACAGGACATGGTTTGCTAGCTATTCCCTTGTATTTTGCTTCCGAAAAGGAGAACATGTAGGGAAGGAAGAAAAGAAAGCAGATAAGCTGTCAGAATAAACATTCACACACTTATGTGCTTGTGTGGCCTGTACAGTAAGAGCTAAAAAGAGATAAGAAGACAGTAATTGCTAAGAAAGCCATGTCCAAAAAGTTGGTGCCAAAACTGACTGCCATAGTGAACAGGAATGTCATGTTTCCTATAATGACACTTTAAGAAACATTTTTTTCCCCGGTACTTGCCGAGTTCTCTCTCTCTCTCTTTTTTTGAGTCCTTGCTACCAGGAAATGACAGAAAGAGCATCAGCGCAACTAAAAGGTCATTGGGTTTAGCCCTTCTTTGGGAAACTTTAAGTTGATGTGTGTGCTTTCCCTGCCACTGAATCTGACAAAATCAGTGCTCAGGAGTAGACAAAGCGTATAATCTCCACATCTCTGCCAATTTTATCTTGGCAGCAATTAAAAGTAAGGGGTAAAGCCTCTTTGTGATCTAGAAGGCCAGCTTCAGTATAGTTTTAAAAAAGATGAACAAAGCATCCCTTGGGAGAGAATTTCCCACAGAAATAAGTTTGCCAGGGAGAAAAAAAATCTAAGTGTCAGAAGACCCACAAACTGAGTCAACACTGATGCTTTTTTTTTTGAGGGAGTACTCAAGGGGACGCAGTACTGTTACCTCTTTTTTGTTGTTGTTAAAAAGTGTGCCACTTACTATAACAACTTCATGGTACATACTGACACCTATTTTTCTAGAAAGAAAAGCACTGTTAACGTTCCCCTTTGGTTGTTTGGATAGACACTGTATTGTAAGTGGATGACGTAACTGAAGATTTGGGAAACAAAGTTCATTATGTTCTTTCTCCGAATTGTAAAATGCAAGAGGGCCTGGGGTTTCTGTAACTTACATACAGCTTTCAATGTTCAGAAACCTAGGAATGGCCAAATCGTCCATTTCAGGTTCTCCCAGTTTTAACATTCCCAGTCTTAAGTCCTCATGAAAATTCACCAGCTTTCCAGTGTGTTTTTCCTAATATTTACATTTTTATACTGTTTTATTTATTTTCATGGGACAGAAGATAAATTTTGAGAAAACAATTGTTATAACAGTAAACAACAAATAACTTGTCCTGATAAAATTACAGACTTTCCTCATGCCATGTGTTAAAGTTTCATTTGAGTACTCTAAGAGATCACGCCACTAATATTTACATTTTTGTATGCAATTTTCTGCAATATGCCCGGTTTCCCCAGTTTCCCCTAATATAACACATTTTTGTATGTGATTTATGTAATGAATTTTCATATGCTATCTTCACTAATATGTGGATTTCTCTCTGTACTTCCTCGTAATATGCACATCTTTTGGTTACAAAATTCAAAGATGGGTGAGTTCTGAAGGATTTTGGTTCATCCATTGTTTCACGAAGTGTGAATTAGGCAGGCTCACATTAAATTTGTAAATTGAACCAAATTTCTCCCATATCCCTACTTTGAACTCCTTTGGTTTTATCCAAATTGGATGGCCCTTAATGGTGAACAGTTCTAATGAAAGCATGAGAGACAAGATGGAGCAATCCTGCCCCGCTCTATTGTACAAAGAAACAGTTATAAACCATTGGCTTCCACCATAGCCTTAGGCATGATGATAAAGCACCTTGCAGTGGTTCTTAGAAACAGATCTAAATCCTACCATAGTAAAAACAACTCTCAAGGAATGTCTGCCACTGAGTGCCTTCTGCAGCATCCAAAGAAAGCATCTCCCTGATTAGCACCTCTCATTCTAACAGGGGAATATAAAATTCAAAAGCCTGATGAAGATTATGAATTACTCTTTTGGAAATAAAAACAGGCAGTTCTTTCTGTATCTTCTGAAAAGCTACTTGACCTAGCAAAGAGGTAGTAAATAATTTCACATCTTGATTCAATTGAGAGATTGGGCCATATGCTCGCTTTCCAAACAATCTCTCTTGGCTTTGCAATGCAACAACAGCTAATGTTGCTTGATTAGAGGAAGGTCATAAAATCAGGGTGGTAATCAGCTATGTTTTACTCAGATCAGACATTAAAAACATGATTAAGTTAGGTCTATTAATTTCAGTGGGTTTACTCTGAGTAAAATCCTAGGGTAGGATTTGGTGTTGAGCACATACAGAAGTATTTCAGGAAGTACAACCCTGCTGCTGCTATCAACTCCAAAATGTATGACTAATGCTATATGGGTACCTTAGGGAAGATACTTTGCACCTCAGCTAACACAGAGTTGCTTACTCGTTGGCTTATAACAAGAACACCCTGAGTGTTTTACTGAGTTAGCAGTAGTTGCAGCAAAAAATATAAATATTTTTGTTAAAGCCAATGCTATGGGCTGTAAAGATAATCCTTGTATGCAACTGCTTTATTTTGGTTTCTTTCTGTGTTGTTTATGATGATTTGAATGACTGCTATCAACCACGGTTCTTTAGCTGGTGCAAACACTACTCTCACTTAGTAAAAACTAGTTACAGATAGGTAGCCGTGTTGGTCTGCCATGGTCAAAACAAAATAAAAAAATTCCTTCCAGTAGCACCTTAAAGACCAACTGAGTTAGTTCTAGGTATGAGCTTTCGTGTGCATGCACACGAAAGCTCATACCTAGAACTAACTCAGTTGGTCTTTAAGGTGCTACTGGAAGGAATTTTTTTATTTAGTAAAAACTAGATCCCTATATTACCATCATCTCCCATTCAGCACGGTAGAATGGCCAATGCATATTTATTTCTGTTTCATTCTTGTTTTCCATGTTAATGGGTGCAATGCCAATTCCTTATCAAGGCTACAACAATGTTTGCAAACCACCCACAGCATCTACAAATACTTTTCTTGCCCTACCTTTGGCTGCTGGTAGTGCTCCATAGCCATGGTGATGACATTGAGCCCAATCACACCTGTGATGAATAAATCCAGGTAATGGGTGGTGCACATTTGATGAATCAGAAGTCGGAAACGAGAGTAATCAGAGTAGTAGGGTTTACACTGTGCCTCTGAAAAGGAAAAGAGTGGAGAAGCAGATCAGGTAATTTCTCCCTGTCTTAAGACCAGTTCAGCATTGGCTTTCAAACATCCAAATTGATACATTCAATCAAATTCATAATGATTAGGTTTTCAGCAACGAATGGGGTGTGGTCAAGGGGATTGTATGTTAACCATCATTAATGCATAGCAAGACTACAGGATCATCTATCTGTAGCAGCAGTTACAATAAAACATGCACAACAGCCAGGCTTTCAGGATTAGAGATAAGGTGAGTATGGCATGGAATCATTTCAGGTTCCAACATAATGTTTAGTGTTCACTGTTTAAATATCTATTATTACACAACAACACTCTTAATTTATATAAAAGAAAGCAAGAACTTTCAATCAGAATTGCAAGTATGTGAGCTATAATTATAAGGCCTGTATTAACAGTGCATAAAAGCGTGCTTAAATGGGGCATTCAATCTCCACTGAAAAGGGAGCTTGGAAAAGACTTGAGGCAGGTTGGAAACAGTATGCAGTGGTTTTTGACAGAGAATAGCAAAGCACTGTAATTCGATATTTTAAGGGCTTCCCTCTATATTTTGAGAGTGTGCCTAAATGTGAAGGAAAGTTTGCTTGCCAATGGGATATGTGTTCTATCGCGATACAGTGCCCAGTTTACATTGGGCATGTAAAGCTTAACTACTTAGATGTGAGTTCAGCATAATATATTATATAAGGGTGAGTGTTTAAAAAGGTAACATGGGAGTCCTCGTTATTACATATTTTACATGGCTGTTTATTTGTATATATTTTGAAATGTTATATATGAATGTTTTATGATGGCCTATATTTGTAATGCCTAAGAAAGGTTTGGTTAAGTAAGTAAGTAAGAAAGTAACATGGGTGTCCAGGCAGAGAGGATAGTATAAAAAGATACTAGTAGATACTGACTGGGCAAGCAATATACTGTGATGTAAGGGGAAAATGTAAAGAGGCAGTGGGGAAGAAAGTTAAAAGGGGAATAATGGACTGTTTGAAATAGCAGACATGAACTCATATAACTGCATTTTGAAATACAAGGTAGGGAAATGGAGGGCGGGGGAACAACCCCAAAGTTGTCAGAGCTATGAAAACAATTTATGAAATAATGCAAGTGATTGCTCAGTCAGAATTTCTGTCTCGGAAATAAATGATCTTCTCATTTGTGTGTGATTGCCAAAGTGCAAATGTCCCTGTTAGTCTTCTATGTTTGGCTGCATCGGGGATGACACTTACTCTTCAGGCCTGAATGTTCCTGCAGATAAACTCATTTACTCACCTAATCTCTAACGAGGAAATGCCAAGTCTGAGTCTATAATTCAGGGCAATTTTCAAAAAGGCATTATAATGTACCATAAAATGAAAAGGACTGTCTTGAAGATGTCAGAGTGTAATATTATGACCATAATTAGATGATCAACTGGTTATGAAAATTATTGAGCCAAGAGAATTGAATGGCGTGGTGTTTAGCTACTCTGAACACAAAAAAAGGGATTTCATATATTGGTCCGAACAGAAATTTGGGGAGGGTGAAGTATGAGTATTCGTGATCTTGAGGGAAAGCTAATTTTTAGATCACATTTTTTGCAGGGAGTATGTATACAATTTGATTCTCAGATAGTCAAAATTGCAATCTTCTTAGCCATTTATGCAGCTGGCCAGTCATTTTGTATGGTGGAGGTGCAGGCACATGCCTCTTCCCTTCACCCATGCACCTAAAGCAGGGTGTGGGGAATCTTTTGCTCTCCAGATGCTGCTGGATTCCAGCTCCCATCTGCCCCAGCTGGCACAGCCAATAGCTGCCTGTGGGAGTTGGAGTCTAACAACATCCAGAGGGACAGAGGTTAGCCACTCCTGACCTAAAGAAATATGTAGCACAGGCCCCTTATGCCTGAGGGCTCAATTTGGGGAACATTTCCCTATTTTGAGAGGGAAGAATCACACAAGGAAAACCTAAGACAAAGTACTTTAGGTGTGCAGTGGAGAGGACACGGGCCTGTGCCTCTTACATGTGAAATGATCATCCACCTGGGTAAGTGATTAGCTGTATCATTATATGACTTCCAATATCCCCATCCCACAAAGTTTGAGCATCAGGGAGAAGACTAATAATGGAGCAACTTATCCTGCGAGGTTTGGTGAAGTGATCCCAAACATTTGCTCCAGTACTTTGAAATAAAGAGGCTGAATTGATATTTTTTGCATTAGGAGCTGCCAGTCTATAGATAATCTGACCCTGAATGCCATGGCATAATATTAAAAAGTGAATTTTGTTGCTGAATTTATTTAGCATCTCTTAAAAAACAACAACAACAAAAGCTACACAGGTTGGTATCTGACTGACTCACAACTTTCATCAGAGCTCTTACATTCTGCATAAATATCCATTAAAAACTTGAGATATCTCGATGGCATTATGCAAAACTATGAAGAGGAAATTAACTAAAATGTTTGAATACAATTAAGGTTTGAACTGGGGCCCTGGCTATGAACCAAGTTATAATTTCAAAGAGAAACCCCATTATAATTTGCTGATCTCTTTTTGTTCAATACTTATCCATAATTCACATTCAGGCATGAAAAAAATGTCACAATTTCTGCCTTTTATTTGGGAGGATTTATTTATGAATAATTACACTGGAATCCAAGGGTTCAGCTATGACTGGCAGATTAATTCAAAACTCCACACGGTAACAAAAGAGGCTGTTAACATATAGCAGGGATTTTCACAGAGATTGTAGAATGTTACCTGCATAGCAACAAAGCATGTGGCAGCATAACCTTATAAGCAGGGCTGCCCATTTTCCATTCTGTATATTGTGGGTGAAGACAGATGTAATATTTAAAGAGATGGCTCAGCTGGTGCTTCACCTCTGACATGAGCTCAGCTTCCTCTCAGCTTCACATTTGCTTGAGAGGTATGCAGTCTATCAAGCTGAACACTGGAGCACCATCCATCTTGTCCCTCCCTCATGATTTAGCTGATTTAGGCCTTCTCACAAAAATTAAGTGCCACATATCCATCTACTTGTTTTTATATTAATTCTTTGCCATATTAGGGAAGGAAAGGTTGGACAAAGAGTGGAAATATCTGATGATGATGCAGGCACTGGCCATAGCCAGGTTTGCTGAACCAGAGTTCAGCTCTGGAGCAAAAAAAGCTACGTCTTTGGACTGAATGAGAAGGTGCCTCCAAACCTGCTCCTATAATTGATAATATCTGTCTTCACCTTATTTTTGGTAAGGCTTTCTCCTAAAATTCTTATCTGGTTAAGTCAAAAATAAAATAAAATCACAGATTACTTTTCAGTAATTTAGCCAATTTTTAAATTGTGCATTAGATTGATAAATCTGTAACATAATTGATATAAACATTTTGGTATCTGCCAATAACTTTATTAAACATGTCAGCCCTGTTTCAAAATCCTGCTCACCACCAGCTTCCCCATGCTTGGCATGCTGTCATGCATATTACTGGAAATTACAGCTTTTACCTTAAAATGAACCACAAACAGTCACACCATGCTTCCTGTGGGCTTTAAATTAACAGCTGCTGAGTTTAGGTGGGCAGGGAACATTTTTCTCTTTTGAAAATAAAAGCATTATTTCTTTTTCCTGGTGTTATAAAGAAGCCACATTTCTGATTGTTTGTAAGTTTTGGTACAGTACTTAAAATGTCTCGTTCTAGACCTGACATCCGTGCCCCCCTATGCAACAGCATTATTTGTTCTAGGAAATATTTGAGAGGTACCAACATCTTGGGAAATACAGACATCTGTTCAAGTCTAGGTGATGAATCATCACACAAAATGACACCACACCACCAATACTGCTACAATACAGTGACTGGGTCAAGAACAAGAAGAATGCTCAATTAGTAAGGAAGATACTGGAAAGATTAAGACAACATCCTGACATTGAGGGTATCAATGGGGTGTGTGTGTGTATGGGGTGGGGGAAGGAGGGAGGAAAATGGTAGGCAAAGAAAAGCAAGAAAATAAGGAGATAATGACAAGAAGGCCTATAGTAAAACAACAGGCACCAGCAAGGGTGGAGAGGGGGTGAAACAGGTTCTAAATCAAGCTGCTTTGGAGGGCTCAGTAAAAAACAAGGAATGAACTTCTATTGGTTGATTATGGAGTCACATTGATTTGATCAGAAACCAGAATCCAGGATATAAATGGCAAAGCATCTTTTGTGTACCATTGTCAGGTTACACAGAGTGGTGGTGATTCAGACCTCATTTTATGCTGATAGTAATAGAGCGCTGGTAGTATTAAGGTAATTTCAGTCTTCCCTCTCATCTTGGTAGATTAGATACAGCTCTAGCTCTCTTTCACACCAGAAGGAAGGAGGGAACATGACAAAGGATTATTGGATACTGTCCAGTGTGCATAGTATGTCAGAGCAATAAGGCTCATACGACCACCATATTGACCTCATAGTGACTGGCAACCCCACTGAGTAAACATGCCAACTGAGAGACCCTTTTATTCACAATTTAGGCAGGACATAGCCCAAAGCGGGCAAAACATATTCCTATTTTTCTTTGGATTCTGTAGAATGATGTTCTGAAGTGATCTGGTGTGGCAGCTGTAACCAGCTGTCTAACAGTGTTGGCATTTATGTATCATTTTGAATGGCATAACGTTTCACAAATAGGGGGTCGAATGCTCCCCCAAGCCTTCATCAAGTGGATAAGCGGTCAGGGATGCAGCTCTTACTAAGCAGCTGGATTTACAAACTGTCCAGAGAATATTGAGTTCAAAGTGATGTGCATGGGAGTAACACTGACATTTAAACAAGTGGTTTTATTAGTCTTTTTTTTTTTTTTTTTTTTTTAGTGAGTGGCATTTTTTAAAAGCAAAGTGGAAAATGGTTAAATTGTTCCCACTGAGAGTTTTCCAGCTGCGACAGACAGCATCCTGTCCAAAAATAAAATCTTGACTTTATACCAGTAAACAATACAGATAGATAGCACCATTTTCTTTCTACAATTTGTAAAATGCAAAGAAAGAAAGACATCCTGGGTTTTCAGGTTTGAATGACTCATTAGGGCTAGTTTGCAGAGCATGGGTATCATTGGTTTCCTACTGTCACACACATTTAAAGTACTTTCACAAAAGAGTCTCTCTCTGTCCTTTCACACCAATGAGCATTACATTGCGTTTAATAATGTGAGCACCAGTATGAGGCAACAACAAAGGGAAGACAAAGCACAGGTCTGAGAATCAGACACAAGAAAAGGCAAGCCAAGAGGTTCTTTGTGAGCCCGCACTGAAGAATGGCCCACTTGGGACGACGCCAAAGCATTCAAAACAAACAAATGCAACGGAACACTCAAATGTACATCTAAGATTTTAAGATTAGAATCACACTGAAAGGACAAGTCTCAGGAGATTTTCCTCTAGCTCTTGTCCAAGGGGATGGACAGGACTGATCTCCTAGCCCACAAAGAGAAATGGAACATGTGAATGCAAAGAAATGGAACATAAAGAATGGTAATGTTGAGGAGATTCCGGATTTATTAAAATGAGCTGGGTCATTTTTTGCAAGCCATATATATCTTTAAAATCCCCTTTTGATTTATTCCTCTGTAATGCTCTTTATTGTTTTTTTTACACAACTTGCATTATTAGAGTTGCACCTCAAATTAGCCCTATACCTGTCAGGGTCTGTGTTAATGTGCATCATGCTTAAATAGGCACCATATTCACTTATCCCCTGGAACTACCATATTTGAAGAATTTGGTAAAGTCTCCCTGCAAAATTGCTGTAGACAATTTGTCTAATGTATGCAACCTTTCCTGGTTTTCCAATGTTGCAACACTTGCCAGTGATGTGTTCTTCTGGCTTACAACCCAACAGCTGATTCAGTGTTTGGCAATTATGACCAGGGTCACTGAGGTGGAAAAGTCCTTGAGACTCTCACACAAAATATGCCCAGTCTGGTTTTTACAAATGCATGGAGTGACTAGAAGGATTTCCTGGCAGCCAATGAGAGGTCCAGTTATCTTATGCTATGTAAAGAAGTGGACTTGAGTTGAGCAATCAAATTCCTGTTGCTATTTTGAGTTTTTCTAAAGGTGGATTAAAGAGACTGTCCTTTATTAGGCAATGTTTGATTCTGTGCTTGCTGAAGTAAAGAATTTGCTAAGCAGGCCCAGAGCTATAGATCTATAGAGCTATAGATGCCTATCTGTCTCTTGCTAAATCTTGATTAATGAAGTAGGACACGACATCACTTTTTCTCACACTGAAAACAACACAAACGTTCTCCTTTATAATTTGTTTAAATGTGTGGATTATTTATTTTTCAGTGGAGGAACATTCAATCGCAGGAGCCCCCACTGCAGTCTAAAGGAGCAGAACCTGGACAATGGGGTATCACCTCATTAAGAAGTTGGGCTAAGGCTTGGGCCCTGTACAGATAAGGAGCTGTCCCCTAAACAGATCATGCTGTTAGGTATACAGCAGTACCTCGGTTTTCAAACGTATTTCTCTGTTCTGGAAGACTGTTTGAGTTCTGAAACATTTGAAAACCGAGGCGCAAAGGGCGGTCTGCAAATTTCATAGAGAAAATTGAGAAAAATACAGTGGCACCTCAGCGGAAGCCATTTGACTTCCGAGGCACGTTCGAAAATGGAAGCATTTACTTCTGGGTTTTCAGCGTTTGAAAACCGAAACGATTGTCAACGGAGACATTCAAAAACTGAGGTACCACTGTATACCTAACAGCATGATCTCAAATGCATTTTGGAATAAGTTTTCGACTGATTTCAGTGGACTCTTTCTTCCCAAATAACATAGCTGAGGAGAATTGTCCACATGCACAGATCATTATCTAGGCAAGTAAAACATTGATAGCTGATGCAGGTATTACATTTTACTTCAAGATACAGTTAATAGAGCAGAGCTGCAATGCCCTCCCCAAATATCTCCTGATATTTTAGGGCTGCAAAATGGGGGAGGGATTTTGCCAAATATTCTTTTGGGTTCAGGAATGAATTGTATCAACCATTTTTCTTACAAAACTCTCTTTAAGCAAGGTTGTACCGGGGAAGGATACAAAACAATATAGGACTTTGGTGTGTGTGTGTGGAGCCCATTACAGAACATTGTATACAAAACGTTCTGCAAAAATATATTTGTCACCTGAGGCGACACTATTTTTAGCTCTGGTGACTGCCCCTCTCATGGTCAGTACAGAATGAGGGGCCTCCCCCCGAGTCTCCACACATCTGTACAAGGTTAATCACCACACATCAAACAGCTCCAAGTCGATGACCCAGACCTTATCCAAAAAATCTCTTCCTGAAAACAACCAAAAAACAAAGAAAAGAACATCGATGGGAAGTTGGCAATATTTGTGATGAAAAAGAAAACCTGCTAAAAAGGTAAGATAACATAACATCAAAACCTGCTAAAAAGGTAAGATAACATAACATCAAAAATGTGTCAGTGGTAAGTCAAACCTGCAGACGTTTCTAATTTTTAAAAAACAAGCACAAAAACAACATGCGTGAAATGCAGAGAAACCAAGAAAAGGCCTTCCACCACACACAATCTAGCAAGCTGCCTCATAGGACCAGTGGGCGGCCGTTAAGTCACACAGCACTGCCATTCACGTGAGACAAAGACAGCAAGGACTTCCCAGTACCTGGCACTGCACTGGCTGAGCTGTCCATTATTACATCATCCAGCATTAGATCTAGAAGAACGAAAGGGCATTAAATCACTGGAGAGGATGCGAGGCCAATCCTTCATTCCATCTTCATCGCTTCATGCACCCGTCACTCTGGCAAAGCACACCGTCACCCTGGCAGGGCGAAACAAGGCTTCTGCCTGCCTACAACCGTTACCCACAAACGCACCTACACGTTTCAGTGGAGTTTAGATAGAAGCAATGTAGAGTATACCTCCTGTGGTGCAATGGGTCAGTGGATTTGGCTGTTAACCAGAAGGTTGGTGGTTTGAGCCCACCCAGAGACAAGTGTGGGCAGGATTCCTGCATTGCAGGGGGTTGGACTTGATGACCCTCAGGTCCCCTTCCAACTCTACAATTCTATGAATCTATGAGCAGAGAGCACCCAGTTCCACACCATCAGAAGGAGGGTGGTCTTTATTGGCAAATCAGCCTTTTAAATTTATAGGCAAGGACGATGTGGTCTTATGATTTAACACTTGTACAGTTCCTAGCCATTTGAGATTACCGTAAGTATTCATAGTAGTATAATTCATGTTGCCTTTCAGTTTTAAAGCCCCAAGATTGGCATTAAGAATATTATAATATAAAACTAAATAATGTTATTAATGTCATTAAAAAATAATATTAAGAATGAAAACACTCAGAATACTGATAGGCTGGGACTGCGAGAGGCTACCCCAATGGGTTGCTCACACTCAGAGGAATTTGTACAGTAACTTTTTGGCAGCAGCAGCACATCACCATCAAAGCCTATGCTCACAAATCTCTTCAGTTTTCAAACGCTTTTCACAATGCAGCGTTTGGGAAGTGTGCACACGCATACAGGGCAACATAAACCCAAGACACCTCTGAGATAAACTGAACTAGTTGATCCTGAGCAATGTAATGGTTGGTGAGCAGAATATGAGATTCTTATCCACTGTGATGCACTGGCAGACAGCTAAGGGGAAAATGGTCCTCTCTCATAAATCAATGTAGCCTTCAGGGGAACTATATGTTACAGTGGAATAAACTAGGATTGTTACAGGTAAATAACAGTGGCAGGCAAAGGGAAGCCCCAAATGTAACTATAGACCATTCCTTCCATATTCTCAAGTCAATAAAGTATTAAAGTTATCAGCATGACATCTGGGATAGCATCACCTCAGGGAAAAAAAATGAATGTTGTAATCTTTTCTAAAGAAATATAAAGGAGAAGCTGAAACCTGCTTTCTTGTAGTCTTTTGTCCCAAAGCAGTACCCACAAAATCCCATTAAAACCAGTGGGGCTATGCCAGGACTAGTCTAGACTCAAGTAACTACCTAGTCACATGGTCAGTACTGGGCCCAGGTCAAAATAATACAGCATGGCATCAGTATTGGTCCCTATGTGATGAGTAAACATACAGGGAGTTGGGTGGGAAAATTCTAGCTACTATACAGTCTTCATGCCACTTACCCCAAAAGAATCTCACCATTTCAACCAACTGTATAACTAATGGGTTATTTAGAAATAAATATTTTAAGAGGTGAAATGCTACATTATGTGCGAACATGTAGAACAAAACTCCAGTGACCACATCTGTTAGGAACCCATTTGGAGCAAAGGGAAGGGCTCTTTATCACTCCCAATATTCATTGCTTTTCTACTTCAGTGCCTTCCTCTGAATTACTTTTAAGAGTTCCAGACATGTTTGTTAGGGGAAACATGAATCTAGACAAGAGATAGAGGAGAAATTTGTGCAGCCTGTATTTTTAAGCAAACCAACCTTATAGGCCAGCCCTGGACTTATATGCAGTTCAGAACACAGCTGACAAATCAGTTTCAGCTTTTTAAAAAAGCATACAAAGATGTGTATTTTACAGAAAAATGCACAAAATATGCACTTCTAGGGGGAACTGCATACAAAAGTCAATGCAAAATATGTACACATTAAATGCATATATTTAGTGCATTTCCTTTTTTAAAAAAATAGCAACAAATGGGATAGGATATTCCTTACATGCAAAACTGATATGGACTAGAAAAAGGGGAAAATAGGGTTGGCTTGTTGGAGCAGGAAAACAGTTATTTGATGATGAGAGAACCACCCTGACCAGGGCTGGCCTAAGACATTTTGCTGCTGTAAGCAAAATGCTATGATTGCTCCCCCCTCAATTTAGGCCCCCACCTCATCCTTGCCATCACACTCACGCTCTGCCACCACAACTGTACCCTTGCCTGTGGCTGTGCCCACACTTCCACCACAATACAGTAGCAGTGAGGGCAATGGTGTTGAGGTGGCTGCACTAGCGAAGCCCCCGGGAGACTGGCAATGGGGCAATGGCAGCGGTTGGATCTGCTGCCTGAGGCAGACGGCTTTCACATCACCTCATTGACAGGGTGCCCTTGACCCCAGCCCCCATTGCCAGCGCACACAACTTCCCCACCCCAATTGCTCCCTTCCAAAGCTACCCAATGGTTTGGAAGTGGCCACCATAGATTTGTAGGCACTTATTTTTCCACAGCACATAGTTCTGCCCTTAGGCACATTTGTTGTACACATGTCAAAGAGTGTTCTACCAGGGCAAACTCAACTGGCACTTGTGCCTGCAATCTTAAAAAAACCTTTTTCCTCATTGTACTAAGCAACAGATTTGTCTGCTAATAAATGCAATTTTCACTCCAATCAAGCCAACAGACTGCAAATGAATGTTATAGTTCTAAAATGATTATAAGAGGACAATTTCTTTCTTCTGTAAATTTTATATGGTAGTTTCTTTTGCAAGAACTTCCCATTCTTCAGCAGACTATTTCAACCCATGTCCCAATACATTAGAGAACAAACTGGCAATATCATGCCATGCATAGAGTGGACTGTGACTTTCTTTTAGGAAATTCCTCATACCTCATGTGTGCCCCCCCCCCTTATATCTGCTGTTGTAGCCAACATAATTCAAAGTATTTCAGAATTTATTTATTTTTTTGAAAACACGATGAAATATTAAGCTTTTCCAAGCGGTTCTTTTAAAAATAACAATAATCACAGCCAAAGTGAAATTATTTTCCAGGGAATTATGATGTGTCAATGGGAGCTCACATTAAATGAAAGGGTGTACAATATGTTACAGCTAGGGAAGAAGCTATAAAATCCTCACTTTCTCTGTTGAAGCCTTTGTAACGAGTATCATTAGTGGAATCATAACTATGAGATTTATGAATTATGCTTATGGTTTTATTGTAGCAAATACTAAATCCCTAAATACCTACGTTAATTTCCAAACTTAGGAAGAAAGCTGAAGGTGTTGTACAAGTAGCCTGGACCATATAAAATTATGCCACACATTACTTTTAACTATGGTTCGATTTTTACACTTGTAAAACATATTTTCACAATAATATGTGTGTCAGAATAATTTTAAGTGGTATTCATAATATTCAGGGTCGACCTTTTACCCATCAATGGAGTAACCATTTCATAAATCATTTGTAAACTGATGTGTTCTGTAGTCATCCCTACATCAAAGGCTGCATAAGGAAACTAGGTGACTGTCTAAGGCAGGGGTGAGAAACTTGTGGCCCTCCAGATATTGTTGGACTCCAACTCCCATCAACCCAACTCTTTCCAGTGCTTGCTTAAAACACAGACTCCTTTTTGGCCCACTCGTGATTATGTTATTTCATATCTATATGAAGCTCTGGAAGTGGCCATTAGGCGTTTTGGGGCAAATTGCCATCAATATACTGTTGACAATCAGTTCTATTTCTCCATAATATCTTAATCAGGAAAGATAGGTTCAGAGTTGGGCAACCAAGACGTTCAAGGGTCTGGAAACCAAGCCTTAAATAATAATTGTTAATAATTTTATTGTCACATGGAAGATGGAGCAAGCTTGTTTTCTCTTGCTCTGGAGGAGAGTAGGACTCAAACCAATGGCTTCAAGTTACAAGAAAGGAGATTCCGACTAAACATCAGGAAGAACTTTCTGACAGTAAAAATACATTTTTTGTTTAGGCAAGCCTACCCAGACATGTAGAATACTGACGTGTTTTAATCTCTTTTTGCTTACTGTTGATTTTAATTATCTTTTGAATGTTTTTTAAACCTGTTCTTATCTGTTTCTTGTTTTTTACTGATTATTCTAATGTTTTATTTTTGTAAGCTGTTTAGAGGTTTTAGAGAAGCTGAGAAATACAGTGGTGTCCCGCAAGACGAATGCCTCACAAGACGGAAAACCCGCTAGACGAAAGGGTTTTCCGTTTTGGAGGTGCTTCGCAAAACGAATTTCCTATGGGCTTGCTTCGCAAGACGAAAATGTCTTGCGAGTTCCTGCGTTTTTTTTTCCTCCCCCCTTTTTCTAAGCCGCTAAGCCGCTTATCTGCTTATCCGCTAAGCCGATAAGCCGCTAAAAGCCGCTAAAAGCCACTAATAGCGCTAATCCACTAAGCCGTCAATGGGCTTGCTTCGCAAGACGAAAAAACCGCTAGACGAAGAGACTCGCGGAACGGATTAATTTCGTCTTGCGAGGCACCACTGTATGGCAGTGGGGGAAATACCATAGTGTCTCAAGACAATCTGGGAAATAAGTAATGAACAGGCAAGTTACAGTAAGTATACTGTGTGAGACAGAGGGGCAGGCCAGGAGTCTAGTGAACCAAGGAATAATGCATAAGATGGTTAATAAGTTCTCCAGGGCTGTGGCCCACTGAGAGGTGTGAAGGCAAGTAAACATAAAGGATGACAAGGGGCGGGCCTTTCACCTTGAACAAGAAGGGGTGGGTGAGAGGAGGCATGCCATTTTATATTTCCATATAAGGTCCTACTATGTCAAAGCTAATCCTACGTAGGCCACAATTCTGTGCCATATTCCATGGGACTGCATTGCTTTCCAAATGTGTTACAGGCATGACTGGAGCTAGCTTTCCTTTAAAATGGAACTCTTTCAGTAGTGTATAATTCCATCCTTAAATCTTCCCTGTTCCCAGAGTTACTTTACAAGGCTTCCTTTGTTGTAGCAAGAAGCTGCATTTGACAAAACTCTACGCTGGCTGGGAGGCCAAGACTGCTTTATGCACAAAAGTCTGTGAGGCTTTTTGTCTCTTTACCATGTTTACTGTGTTATTACCACTAAAATATTTGCAGATGCTATAGCAGCAAAACATGGGTGCACGCATACTTTTCATTGACACTGATAGATATATTACCAAAGTATCTCCAATAAACCTTTTCACCTTTGTGCCTTTATGCATCATGGGATGTTTCATGTGTACGAAATTCCATGAACTTTGGCTAAAAAGAGAACATGAACCCCAATACATGGACAGTCCTTCTTATAACATGATTTTATGTTCCTTGAGATATAAATCGAAATAGTCATTGTCTTGGAAAAAATCATGTCAGTTCTGAAATACTTTGAAAGGTCACTTGTAAACATCACAACCTCATAGCTCATTATGGAGCTCTCTTATTTCTGAACAGTGTCACAAAATTCATTAATAAACCACAGCTTCAGCATGATTTGTTCGTTTCAGATCTTCTGATCTGGAATCCTTACGCTCAAGTAAATAATGTTAAAATATAATCCTCAAAGTTGTGAATGTCCTTAAGTATCTAGATATTCATTTCATATAATTAATGCTCAAAAAACCCAACACACAACACAAATCATGGTCCTATCTTGTTATACCTATAAAACAACCATACAGGGAATTGCACAATTTTTTTTAGTAACTATTAAACATCATCATCATCATCATCAACAACAACAACAACAACAAAGAGAAATTCCTACAGATTTACTGGTGTCAGTCTGAAAGGGATGAAATAAATGTGGAAGGGATAATGGGTTGGGGAGAAAGCCATAAGAACACTTAAAGATGGAAGTAACAAGAGTGATACCATGAATGAACGCAGGGGCATTTGGGGAAAAAAATCCAAGCAGAATAGAAGGCATGCAAGATGGAGGAGAGTACCTCTGACCTGTGACCTCTGACCTGAATGTAATTTCCTGTTTTTCAATCAAACAGAACTGAGATAAAAAAGACAATATGTATGTCAAGTTTCTCAGATTTTTAGAGACACATCTACTATGGTTACAAAAGGATTTTTAAAAATTATTCTAAGTGGTCCAACAAGGTTGTGTGCCAGTGGATCTACTTAATTTGACTAATTTCTGTCTGGTTATTTCCTTCATCATTTTAAAGAAAAAAAATCTGTATTTCTCAAGCAAATACACTATATTTTCAAGCATTTCTAAAACAAGGCTGCTTTTTATTATTACATCCTTGAATGCACGATTGCAGTTTCATCAATCGATACGCAAACTGGCTCAGAAATTGACAAAAGTGATTTCACTGTGACATTACAAGGCTGTAATAAACCAAATAGTGAAGTTAATTCTTAGCAACAGTGCTAGACACGCCTAAGATTCTTGGCCTGTTCTGGAACTGTTGGTTTTTGCATTTGACACTATTTGGGTAATGCTAAGCTTGTGCAATAATAATAATAAAAAAACATTTAAAATTATTCTTTTTAAAAAATCACCTAGCGTATAAAGTAGTTGCGAATCATGCAGCCATTGCTATGTTTCTGCGGCTTGTTACTTAGCCTATGCCAGAACTATATCCTTCATGCAAATTTCATAGCTGGACATGCTTTTGAAAGGAATCTGAGCCTCGGGTGCTAGGCAGGGAGTTACGGGGAGACTGTCAAAGGTCAAGCAGGACTCAGAAAGATGAGGAAAGACTACCGACCAGCCATCTGTTTCTCCTTACTCCTTCTCTTTTTCTCCAGCCGCTTGAGTCTCTTCTCCTCTCGTCTCTTGGCTTCTTCTTCTTCCTGATGCTGACGACACTTATGGAAATTCTCCACCACAACTCCCACAAACATGTTGAGGACAAAGAAGGCAACAATCAGCAGGAAGGAGATGAAGTAGAGGAGCATCCAAGGGTTATAGTTCATGACTGGCTACAAGGCAAAGAAGAAAGCCATTAAAATTACAACCTAGGAGGGTACCGGGGACAAGGCTGTATAAATGTGCAAAGTAAGATTGGAACATCCTTTGTCCATGAAGATTGTGAGATACGGGGAGGAGCTGTACCCCTTACAGTTTTGTTTTGTTTTTTTACAAAACTATCTCTTCTATTAACTTAATGCCGAACCACGTACCTGCTGATCCACTCCCACTGCATCCAATCCATCATACATGATGTCCACCCACCCATCTTTGGAGGCCAAAACAAACAGAGACATTAAGGCCTAGAAAGGCAAGAGGAAACACAGCATTACATTTAGGCCATAAGAAAACAATTCCTTTCATGTGCCCATCTTCTACTCTGGTCTCCTATCTGCTCAAGTTTAAACTTGCATTTTAGCTTGTTATTTTACCTTGCTGATAAAAATAATATGCTTTGATGCCGAACATCTCCCGCCTGCGAAAACCTATCAGTGTCAGACACTGGTCCAACAATGAGGGTTAATTCAAAAAATAGAGACAGCCAGCTCCATTTTCACCCTACAGGCTTCCCTCACTCACTTCTAATTAGTTCCTGCCACGCTGCTAAAGTATGGATGATGTCCAGTGGACCCTGTAAATGAATGGAGATGTTAGCAGCCAATGTGGCGCCCTTCATATGATGTTGGGAATCAACTGCTTACTATTGACCATATTGACTATAACGTGAGTTATAGTCCAGAAACATTTGAAGTGTATCACTTAGGCAAGCATTAAGTTGTGCTGGGTACAGGGTGTCAAATTTTCTAATATGAGGCTTTTTGATAGACATATGTAGTATGATGTGTAATGGTCCAAGAAGGTGCGAGCCCTTGTCAGAAAGGAACTTGTGCAGACTTACGAACGCTAAAATGGGGGATTTTAAGTGCACATTTTGCGTCTAGGAAATGTGTCATTTGCCACGGTAGCTGCAAAATCGGCAAGAACACTTAGAATCAGGGAAATAAAGGAGCAAAGAAGCAGATTACCATTCCATTAATACCTGGCCGAGATTATCAAAATTATACTTGTGTCGGACCCATTTGTAGCTGGCTTCTGCACAGTCCGACCTGTTGGTAATGTTCCTTGTGTCTTCCCCTTGGCAGACAAAAAACTTCCCTTTGAACAACTGTGAAAACCAAGAGATGGCAAAATAATTAGCAAATGTGACTTTACAATGCCCGGTCACTGAGATATGTCTGGAGGCTTTTGTGTGGGTGCCCCCAACTTCAGACACTTGGCATGTGGTCATCAGGGACAGGTCTTACCTGCCCCATTTAAGCCCTGAGGTCTGGCACCAGGCCCCCAATGTTTTATTAACACCATCTTTTAGTGAATGGTGCTTTGGTCCTGCTGTTTTTATTTATTTTTATTTGCGGTTTTATGCTGCTGTTTTAATTGATTTAATTGGTTTTCCTTCTATTTGTGAGCTGCCTTCTGAATAATTAAAAGCTGGGACATTTAAATAAAAACCAACAAAAAGGCCCCCAAATCACCACCCAGGGAGCAGCAGATAATGGAGCCAGCTCCAAACAGGCCTGACATCTGCATCTGTGCTGGCATGGACATGCCAGGGAACACCAGGGCTGAAGCTAGTCACTACAGCATCCTTCCTTCTTATTTTTAACAAAATATTTTATAGTTAGGAGGTGGCAAGTCAAGCATGTACTTGGTTACAGATGTTCATTTTATTACTCATTCCTTAAAGATATATTATCCTTTTCTAGAAGAAACGATGCTTTCCCCCAAGTAAATGTGTTTAGCATGAAGCAGCAAAAGCAAACCCCATTTTATTTCTGTAGCCATGATGGTACCATAAAAATGCAAAACTGCACAAGCTCAGAGTATTTCTTTTACCAGGGCTAGCAAACAGGTTTTTCTTTGACTTTGCTCTAACATATTAGCAATGGAAAAGCAGTTACAAAGCATGGAATTGCCGTGGTGAGAAGAGAAATGTCAACTGTGTGCTTCACAACTAAATGACCATCGCCCTATAAGACTGTGAAGTCCAGGGTCTAGAGTTACTTAAGGGTCACCACTGACCGAGTGCTGCAGGAAGAAGTCATCAGGATACATGTGAAAATGTCTTCATGATAACATTCAAAGTTTTAGGAACTGATAGAGGGAAAAGCTAATTATTCAGCATGATTTTTAAGAGTTGGCTTGACAGACTTGGAAGGAGCAAGCCACCAAATCTTCTTCTTCAAGGGTACTTGGTTGATGGTGGACTACCTCATGATTTCTGCCCATACACAAAATATTGTACCACGTCCAGAATATCTCTCTTTGACAGGGACTGTACAACCCAAACAACCTGAATGGTGCAAACAAGGCTGCAAATAACTGCCAGTGGTACCCACACTTTTTATTTGTTTATTATAAATATTTATCTCCCATATTTCCATGAGACATGCCCAAGGCTAATTTTTACTACAGAATGTGACTCACTGCAGTTCGGCCCTAATGTACAGGAAGCCTGTAGTATACACAAGCTCATAAACAATTGCCCCCAATCCAGTGAAGATTAAGAGCCATGTGTAATTGGAAGCTTCCACATGAGTGGCTGCTCCTAACTGGAAAGAAATTTCGCCTTTCCAATGCATGTTATACATAATTACCTGGGATCATCCAGCAGTCAGGGCCCTATAAATATCCAAGTAGCACTATAATGTCAATGGTAATTGTGCTGAGCACCTGTTCAGGAAAGGGAGGTGGCTAGAGTTGGCCTCCTGTCAATCTGCCTCCTTACCAAACAACAACAAACCTTCTTTTGCAAGGCACAACCCTGGTGTCTGTGTATGTCTACTGCTAAATCCAGCCCTGGCTATCATTTCCTCACAGTTCTGACAACTTCTGAACTGCTGCTTGGAAATACATTTCCTACCTTGGATTATTATTTAGGTTACAAGACAGTATTTGCTTGCTTTTATCCAGTACCAGGGTCCATTTACCCTGCTGACTTCACAGTTATGCCCTTTCATGCTCCTGAAATCACCTTGGGTCTACACGTGCATTTGATCAGACAAAGACATTATTCAGTCTACTAGAGGGAGGAATTTTGCACAGACCTTTGCTAGTTAAATCATATACATGGATAAAGAGATCAGCTCCTTTTCTAGACCCCAACTGATTCTATACCTCTGCCTGTAAGTAGAATGAAGGAAAGGCCTCCCATCATCACACTTATTCATTCAATCAATCTGTATCCTGCCCCTCCTCCCAAAGGAGTCCAACATTTTCTGTGAGATCTCACTCACTCTGTCTAGGACTGCCAGATAAGGGACAGGTGTTCCACATCTGTTAAAGTGACAGAAGAATTTTGAAAGGTGCCGCTTCTCCTGCTTGTGCAGTCACAGTGGTCGAAATTCTGTGGTGCACACAACCCTTGAAGCATAGGCCTCACACTGTATTGTGAATCTGGTGACCCCAAGGCATTGACTTCAACAGCGTCAGATACAATTACCAACTGGGTGAAAGGTATCAAAATCCCAGATGATTAATATTGTCGCTTTTTCAATGGCAAACAGGAAGCAGCAGAGCGTGACAACTACTATGATGGATGTCAGTGCAGCGGCCTGCATCAGGCTAGGTTGAGACATTTGCACTATTTTATTGAGTGACAAAAGTTATTGGCATTATCATGCTTTGCTTCCCTATGGCAAGGTTCGTTTCCCACTGGACTCTTTAAACATCACCTCTTTATTTGAACTCAAAAAGTGATGCCAAGCGTTTAGGGCTCTGTTTGAGCAAGCCAAACAATAGAGATCAATGCAAACCCATATATTTCATAGGTGGTGACATTTAATCTTTTTTTTTTTTTTAACCTAAGAGTACTATACTTGGGGGGTAGAAGTGTTGAAAAGCACAACACTGGATGCATACCAAAGGTTGATGATTTCCCCCAACACAGCATTTTCTGAAAGGCTTAGGGACTAGGGGATCTAGCTACACCCTGTACTTTCCATTATTATATTTCATCACCTCTGTCTCCATGACAGGTTAGTTACTAGTGCCTACTCTACAGCAGTTGAAGCAAATATTGGGAACTGCAGCAAGCAAATATGGGGCATTGCAACCAGCACATTAGGGAAGAGATCAAAACAAGATTACTAAATCAGATTTCTGTATCTGGAAAGTGGGAGACTGAAGAGATAAAACTTTCGGTAAATGCTCAGGATGACTTCCCCCCCAAAAAATAAAAAATCAAAAAATAATAATAATCAGACGTTTTATAGTTATAGTGATATAATACATATTCCAACCTATACATCAAGGCATAGCTCTATAAATAAAATATGAAGAGAACAAATGGGACCACTGGATATTACTAAGCCATTATAAACTGTGCAATTGATTAAGAAACAAATCACTTGCAATACTACATCAAAGCTGCTAAATGTATCTTGGAGAGGCTTAGTAGGTTTTCATTCAATGTTTGGGTTGGAAGGAATTTTCATTTGTATTCTACTAGTTAGTGGCCTGATTCTCCCCCCCCCCAATAGTGTGTAGAGACTTGTTTGTCTGAGAGCTGCTTCACAAGTTCTTTAGCATGTTTCTTACCACGCATGTACATGCAACAGGGAGCTTACAGGCCAAGGAAACAGAATCTCAGGCCCAGGGACCAAATGTGGGCTCTGTTTGGACCTTGGGGTTCCCCCCAACCCATGCACCCCGTCACCAGTCTCATCATGGAGTGTTTCCGCCTGTCTAGAATAAACCCTTGGACTCTGACTATGCCTCTTGGCTGGATGGAGGACACAGACTAGACAAGAGGCAAAATTCACATGTATTGTTCTGCACACTTTGTCTCTGCCCATTGGCATGTGGGCCCTGTGTCTACTCTGCTAGGCGTGACTGAAGAGACAGCAGGAGTTACTGCGCAGAGGAAACGTGCCGGACGCTGTAAAGAGCTAATTTGGATCGTAAACAAATTAGCAGGTCACGCCCTAATCAATAAATCGCACAGGCCCCTGGAAGGTTGCGCAGAAGGGAATGCAAGCCCTCAGGCTCTGAAAAGGGTAACCATCCATTATAGGTTACCAGCCCCCTCCCTCCAAATGTGCTACAGTGATGCTGAAAACACACTTTTGCTTAATGAAACTCACAGCAGAATGCACAAAAAGTGTACATTTCCTACAATAGAGATACAAAACGGTTTTGCAGCTAAAATCAAATATTTTGACTGCATTTCTAGAAAAAAGTAATTTGTGAAGCAGCTCTGAAACACATGGACTTATTATTTGTTCTATAAGCACTCGTGGAATCTTGCACCTTTCCAGAGGCATATATGGTTGTGAGAGTCTGTGTATAGGAAAGTCTCCAATTCCATGTGGTGAATTTGAGCACATGGACCGCCTGGTCTATTCTACTTTCAGTGAATCCTGTGCAAAGCCTACCTGGACTCCCAAGATACCAAAAATGATGAAGAAAGCACAGCAGATGACAACAATGTTTCCAATGGGTTTTAGGGATGACATCAGGGTTTCCACCACCAGCTTCAGCCCTTGTGCTCGGCTAATGACCCTGAAAGACAAAACTAGCATGTTAATAGCATCCTAACAACATATCTTTCTTCATTCAAAGGGAGTGGGGAAAAGGTAAGTTGAAGTAGCAGCTAGCTCAAATACAGGAACTTTAAAGAAATAAAATGACTCCAATCTGAAAAGGTAAAATGGAACTGAAAATGTGCATTTGGAAGAGCACTTGTGTGAATTACAGGATTTTTGTGCTTTTACACAACACACTTATCCCATAGAGATATAAACACAGCAGCATAAATGGGACATCTGAATAGTATTGTCATTTTACAACGACCAATTTGTGGCATTTCACCTTAAAACATCTATGTATTTTTGCCATGCTTTCTTCCACACTGCTGTAATAAACCCTGTGCTTTATACGATTGTAATGGCCGCTTACCGTCTTGCAGGAGAGTGGCGGTTGTGGCCTAACGCGGTGCCTCCTCTCCCCCCAGGACATGCAGCCCCTTTTTAGATTGTTTCCCTGTCCCCTCTGGCCACTGCGAAAGCTCACAGGTTCCCACCTAACCTGTCCTTCAAATGAGCCAATCCGCAGCGGCCCGGGGAGGGTTGGCCATCTACTTAGCCTGGCCGACCACTCAGCACAGCATCCAGTTGGCCAGGAGTGTCACCCACCCTTCCTCTCCCTTCATTAATAGTTGATTACTGCTCTAACCATTTCTTTTCAGCTAGCTGAGCTTTGCTGTGGTCTTTTGGCGGTTGCTGTATTCGGAGCCGGGAAGCAATTTCTCCTGCTCGGCAGGTTTCACCTTCCCCATAGCACAACTTTGCCAGTTTAGGCCTTGGGCGGAATCCTATAGTCTTTCATCCAGTTGGGGTGTGGTGAAGTGGTGACTCATCCACCCCCTGTTCCCTGGGGTGGTGTTAACAGGGTACCCTGTTAAACGGGTCTAGAAGGAAGTCTCTGTCCAAAGAGCAAAGTGTGTAGGGCTAGCAGGCCATAGAGCTTCCCTCAGCGTTTGGGGGCCATTTGCGTAAATCTGCGTTTTGCGATGGATCCACCCCTGAATAGATCCTGTCTTGCCTCAGTTCCCGAGCAAGGGGGGCAGGGCTGAGAGGGATACACACCCAATGCCTATGCCAAAGCTTCCTACATCTGAAATCAATAAAGTTGTGGCCGTTTAAATCTCAGACGATTGTTGTGTCCATTCATTTTACCACTCAGCAGCTAGACGCACCAGGAGAGTGGACTCTGTGGCTGAGCACACAACCAGTCTTCCAAACAGCCATAGAAATGTGAAGCTAGATGTAAAGAAAGAGCTGTGGCTGAATTTGGGTTATCACTGAATATGGGGATGCATCTTTGCTACCACAATGATTAAAAAAAATATTACAACAGTGAATGAGATGGGTATTCTGAAGCAAATGACAGCTTAGGATTCTCAGAGTACCCATGGGATAATTTTTGAGAGAGAGCTTTCAAGATGCCTTTAGCTTGAATATTTAAATGCACTGTAATGGAGAAAGGACGTAAGTTATCAAGAGCTGTGACTGCAACATACATTCTTCCCCTTATGGCCCCTGATGACCAGAACAGTTGACCAAAACTCCAGTTTCTGCAAAAGATGAGGAAAAGTCTATGGTATAATGATGCCAATTAAGGGCATTGGCCTACAGATTCTGGTATCAGACAATTGAGATACTGCCCTGAGATCTTGTGATGAAGGGAGGTACAGTGGTACCTCAGGTTAAGTACTTAATTCGTTCCGGAGGTCCGTACTTAACCTGAAACTGTTCTTAACCTGAAGCACCACTTTAGCTAATGGGGCCTCCTCCTGCTGCCGCGCCGCCGGAGCACAATTTCTGTTCTCATCCTGAAGCAAAGTTCTTAACCTGAAGCACTATTTCTGGGTTAGTGGAGTCTGTAACCTGAAGCGTATGTAACCTAAAGCGTATGTAACCCAAGGTACCACTGTATATAAATCTAATAAAAATAAATAAAATAGATTTATTTGTGTGTGTGCTGAATTCAGTTGCCTGTGATGTATCCTGTCAACATGTCTTTAATTTTGCTCAACATTTAAAAATACAGCAGTAGCCTCAGTAGCGCTTCCCTGGAAACCCCATGCTACTTGGCTGAGAAATTAAACTGTATCCCGTTTGACCTCACGGGTAACAATCTAAGCTCCTGTAAACAGAGTCTGGCACTTTATAACCCGACATCATTCTTCAGATGTAGGCCCTTGGACAATGGCTCACTTCTGCAAGAAGTTTGAATGTATAGTTTTAATCTAACTCACTGTCACTTGTGGCCTTATTTCCTGACTGGGATTTCTGAACATTGCTACCCATTTGGAGAAAATCTCTATGTATTCTGCTCTTCGGCAAAGCTTCAGCAGTTTGTATTTTTTTCTGAATACACTGTTATCATTCACATTCTCAAGGTAAAAAGCAAAGATATTTACTTATATTTCTGCTGGTTCCACCAAAAAGGTATCCTTAAATTGATTCAGTGGGGAAATTTTCTCTTTTTTTGGCCAGTAATAGACAGGGCCAAATCCAGAAGGGGATGGGACCAAGACCACACACACCAATTAATCTACACAGTCCTCCCACTTCACACATCTCTACACCAACACACACACACTCATTTACTCACATCCATTTATCCCCACACTCCCTCCTCTCATACACATCTCTTGCGTTTCCTTTGCTGTGCGTGTTATGGTCTGTTTCTGCACCACCAGCTTGTCCCTGTCCTCTGTTTCACACAGAAGTAGCCAAGAAGGAGAAATGGGCTTTGGACGGAGTGGGGCTGCAGGAGAGACCAACCAGCTATATGGGGAGGCCTGGCAGGCCATGCTTGGATTGTGCACCAGAGATTCCCCACCCCAATTTTAATGGATCCACTTTATTTCTTGCAGATTCGTAGCATGACACTGTCCCTGAAAAAGTGACAGCACCATTATAAATGCACAGTTGGCTTTATGATTTTCAGGGGCCCTGGGTAAGAGACCATCAGTAAGCCCTGTTAGGCACTGAGCCATAGAGTGTGGAATTTATAAATGGAGAGCACCCCAGAATAATCTAATCAAATTCCTGGAATAAGTGTCATCCCCACAAATTTCTCTGGAGCATAAAAGTGCCTTAATACCAAATCAGGCATTGGCCCATTGGTCTGTAGGACTGCCATATACCTGAGATCTTCTTCACCACATGGAGTATATGCTATCCTAGCCCTTCACTCTCCAAAGAGCATAGTGGAATAACATATCTCCACAGGCTTCACCTTCCACATCTGTGCAGAGCAACTAAAAGTCAGCTTATCATTCTCCATGTGGATGACTTCTAATTCTTATAGAACCCCCTCTTTTTTGCTGAAGAAAGAGGTACAAAAGCTTTAAGAAAATAGTTGTCTTTTATAAGTAGCTTTAAATTCTATATCCAATGATAACAGCAATTCCATGTGTTAGCTTTTGTTTTGTTTGTTCATAACACTGTTGCTTAAAATCCTTTTGCTCTTAACTTTCCTACCTCCATTCTGTCATATACATTCCAATGTCCCTGAGTTGAAACTCACTCAGGAAGCCTTGATTGGGACTTTGCACAACTACCACACTAATCAGTGACCTTCAGTGATGCAGCATCACTCCTGAATACGGCACAAAATTCCATAACTGCAAATTAGAGTATACTGCTGCAATTGGAGAGTGAGCAAGCAATCGATATGTGAGACAGATGCAAGCAGGAAAACAAAGCAGCTAGAATTACTGCACTGCCTTACCAAGGACAAGTTTTACCAAGGGCAGAACTTTACCAAGAGAATTAAGAAGAAGCTTGCTTGCCTTATGTTAGCTACCAAGTCCTTAAGCAATGTCCCCCTAAAAAAAATTTGACCAAAGCAGCTTGTCATGCTTAACAAGCTGGGAGTAAAGTCTTAAGAATGGATGTGGACATACAGAGTGAACAGTAGTTAGTACAAGTACTCTGTTTTACTATTTAGTGTACACTGCATTTGTAAACGAACATAAACTGTCCTTTGTGGGTGTACACTAAAACAAGTGTAGAGTGAATGTTGTAAAAGCATGGCTCTGAAGCCTTGCTGGAAGTTTTAGTGAACATTTTTCTTTGGTCTCATTAAGTGCATCCAAGAAGACCCACTTGCCACCCTTGCACAGTCCACCCAATGCATGAAAACCACCTGGACATGAAAAAATTAGAATATCATATTGTGCTTTCCTTCATTTTCTCCCAAGGCTGCTTCCCATATTTTGAGTGCATTCCAAAAGTGTTCACTGTGAGTGGGAAAAGCTTTCCTGCAGACATAGCCTTCCCTTTATCCCTTTATCCTAAGCAACCATCCTAGTCCTCAGCTTAGTGTGCTCTGCACAGGCAGCTCCCATCCATGTACGCAGCTCCACTTTCAAGATCAGCAATAAACTAGCATTCCTGCCTATTTATTTTAGTTACTTTATACCATGCAGTTCAAAGAAACTTCCCAGGAGCAGATTATAATCAAAACAGAAATAAAATAATACCATAGAAAAGAATAACAGGTATACAATAAAAACAAGAACAGAAGCTAAAAGAGCAGGTTACAGAACAGTATAAATACCAAAAACTTGAAATAAAACCCAGTTAAAATGCCTGGGAGAATAAAAATGATGCCAGTAGGTACCAGGCAAGTTTTTGTTTTTTCCCCTGGAGAGAGAATTCTACAACCAGGGCACCACCACCAAGCAGACCCTTTTCCTTGTCACCTCCCACTGAATCTGTGATGGCAGGGCCATCCAAAAGTGATGGCCTTCGAAAATGACCTTGACTGCTAAAGAAGAATAAGATTCATCATGCAACTTGGACCTAAGCCATTAAGGGCTTTAGGAGTTAAGAACTTAACTGAACTCAGAACAAGACAAGGATCCAGTGCAATTAACGAAGCACTGGCATTTTGTGATCATTGCATCTGGTTCTAGTTAGCAATCTAGCAGCTGTATTTTGAACTAATGGTACTTTCCAAACTCTTTTCAAAGGCAGCCCCACATATAACACATTACCGAAGTCTAACCTGGAGGTTACCAAAACATGGATGACTGAGGCTCAGCTATCTCTATCCAGAAAGGATCGGAGTTGGCATGCCAGCTGCATCTGGTAGAAGGCATTCTATGCGACTGTGGTCAACTGTGTCTCCAGCGACAAAGCAGGATCTAGGCGCAACCCATACATTCCTCCTATAGTGGGAGTGCCACCCTACCTGGACAAGAGTCACTATCTTTGGAGTAATGGGCAGCATCACACTTGAACACTAGCTTAGAGCTGGGACTGGAAGTCTCCCCCCCCCCATTCTATCCTTAGCTCAAGGATGGGGAAATGGTGGACATCCATATGTTGTAGGACTCCAACTCCTATCATCCCTGACCACTTGCTATGTTGGCTGGGACTCATGGGAGTTGAACAACATCCAGAGAACCAAAGGTTTCCCATTCCTGCCTAAATCAGCTAAGTCCACAACTAATTGGTACTCCATATATAAAAGCAGCCCTGACCCAGGCAATGTTGCAGCAATTGTCCTTAATCCTTCACTAGGGTTCTCTCCCTTTTCCTTCAGGTATTTTACCTTACAAGGCCCTCCAGGCTGTGCTCTTCCCATTTTCCTTTGTCCTCCCCTTACTGTCCCAGTGGTTGAGGGCTGCACTCTCCTTTGCCAGCCCTTTGCTTCCAGGTCTTATTAGAGTAGCTCCAGTTGAGGGTCTTCATTTCATGTCTCCCTCTGAGAATTCTGCACAATGTCTCCTTCCTCCTCTTCTCATCTTTTTTATATTAAAAAACCCTGTTTGTCACACTCACCTCTGATATGCCTACTCATTTTTAGCTGGAGCCAATCACAAGTCAGTCTTCAATCACCAGAGTACTCCTGCTAATAAAATTAGTCATGCTTAACACTAGGTGTGATCTGTAGTGTTCTAGTGAACTATTTAAAGCAGGTATGTCCCTAAACGCTGGAAGCAGGAAACTACAACACAGATTTTATTGCTCGCCACTGCCTCTCACTAAATCCCCGTGTACAATAATAGAAATATCACTTTCCAATATCCATTATTTTCCCCGAGCAATTAGAACAAGAATTTACACAGACGACTGCTTTTGCTTTTTGTTAATAATAGAATGTTGTATTCTCTTCATTTTTTTTTTAAAAGGAAGCAGATGGATGATCTTTATATAACTCCTCCAGCAAATAAACATACCACATACATACAGCGAATGGATAGCTTTCTGCAAGCCTAGTCCAGGTAGAGGTTAATATGGATGTGCGTGTGGCCGTGGTGTGATGGCCACCAAGGATGTGAGCCATGTGTGCCCTGCCACATGGCAAACCTTGTGTAAAGCCTTGGACACATAGTTCCTGGCCAACAAAGCTTGCACAACCTCCAAGGCTTTGCTGGCGCGGTTAAAACTGGCTTGAATCACAAGGGCAGCGCTTCACACAAACGACATACCATGTGGAGAAGTGCCCATATGGTTTGCATCCGTTGCGGACACCACATCACAGAGTGCATGTATGAAGTGGCGCCTCTTTGGATAAAAAGGGAGGCGTGTTTGTCTAAGCTGTTTCCTTTTGGTAGCAAAGAGTACAGTTACACTTGGTGCTAGGGTGGGGGCAGATTTGGATGTGCGCAGGCATGTTTTGATGAAAGATTTCTACAAGCTGGACAGGGATTCTTCTGTCATTCCCTTGGCTCCCCCCTCTTGTCTGCTTCACCATTTCCCCACCAGATCTACGTTCTTCTATATTTTTCGTTGGCGTGGGAAGGGTGTGTGTGTGCAAATTCCTTGAAGTAGACTATATAATGAAAAACAATCACATCCAAATGTTGCAATATGCATTATGTAAGTTGCAACAATCACATCCAAATGTTGCAATATGCATTATGTAAGTCAGTGATGGTACAGTGGGCGAGGGATTTGGGGTATAACATTCAAATGGAAGACTGGGAAAAACTCTGGAAAGTGAATATAAAATTCACAGCCTGTATGTTGCTCAGGGAAAATGTGATGAAGATGCAGTACAGGTGGTATCTGACACCCGTAAAATTGGCAAAGATGTATGGGGCAGACAACAAGTGCTGGAAATGCAAACAGAAGGAAGGGACATTTTACCATCTATGGTGGGAATGTAAGAAAGTTAAAAGTTTCTGGGAGGAAGTGTATAACGAACTGAAAAAGATGTTAGGTTATACTTTTGTTAAAAAACCAGAGGCCTTCTTACTCTGTATCCTGGGAAAAGATATTAGGAGAAAGGATTTCAAAATTTTTCTGTACGCGGTCACGGCGGCTAGAACCGTGCTTGCTCAGAGATGGAAACAGGAAGAAATGCCAACGGTGGCAGAGTGGAGAGTAAAATTAACAGAATATGCTGAGTTGGACAAACTAACAGGGAAAGTTAGATATTTAAAAGATCAAAACTTTATTGAAGACTGGGGTAAATTCGTAAGTTATCTGGAGAATAAATGTTCAGTTAATACAACGTTAGTGGCATTTAAAGAGGCTTTGTAAAGAGTTAACAAGTATTGTTCAACTGAAATAATGTAAAAAAGGAGGTACGAATGACAATATGAAAAGATGGGATGTGATTCTAAGATTAAAATATGAATGAATGCCAACATCGCTGAAGGAAGTCCAAAATGAGAAGAAATGTAGAAACTCGAATATCATGTATATATGTATATATGATTGAAAGCTTTTGTCTTGTGTTTTGTTTGTTTTTTCTTTTGTATGTGTATGAAAAATGAATAAAAAAAAAAAAAAAAAAAAAATGTAAGTTGCACTATTTATTCCGGGCATCAAAACCACATTTGGATTACTTGGTGCAGAAACGTGCACAGCTTTGGCTTAAAAACCTCTGTCGTTTCCTCCTCAGCTTCAATGCTAATGCAGTTCTCATGTCTTCAGGAAGCAAAAATGTAAAGACTTTTACAGAATACAACTAATCCCTAATCACTGAAAGAGGGCAACATGTTTTTGCTTAAGAGCTCCAGGGACCCTTAATGGTGAAACCAGGAGGGGCTTTTTGGCTCTAAATTTATAGTGTGGTGGATCAGAGACCACGGAGGTGGTAGGCAGGAACAGAAGCTCAGTGGTATCCAAGAGGTTGTGGGTGGGTGGGGGGCAGCGGCTGAGGCTGACTAGAGTTAGCACTAATATTTGGGAATGGGGATGCTGCATTCCTGTAGATCAGGAATGTGATCTAGCTCTCCATGCAGAGAACCCATCCATTTCAGCTACCTGAGGCTGTAGTGAGAATGGTTTTAAGCTAGTGTCAAGTGCATGACAAATGAAGAAAATTGAAGTCAGGGCATGTGTTACTCCCCCTTCCAAAACATACCTCCCCATCTAATCCCTGGAGTATTTCCCAGTTCTGCTAGCCTCAGCAGTCTCGATTCTTTCTGCAAAACTTGCACCATGCAGACAGCTCCATCCTAAACACCTGTCAGTCTCATATCTGCTGGAACACGTTTGCCAGCTTTAAGCCTACTAGTCCGATCAGAGCACTTGTCACAAAGTGAGGGAAATTCAGATTTGCCTTCAACACTCAGAGAAGTGTTAATATGATAGAAAAGAGCCACGAAAAATGACTTGTAGCGTAGTGTTATGAAGAGTGAATAATTCATACATCTATTTTGGAAGCCAAAGCCAGGACAGAATAGTATTCAACCCCCTCCCCCCCCAATTATTCTGAATACATTTTAAATGTTGGTTTCTCTTGTATTTGATCCTGGCAATAGCAGCCAGGGGAAAAAAATTAGTTGCAAGTAGTCCAGATTTACAAGGGGCTGGTGGATTACTACAATGTGTTATACATGGGGCTAACTGTGGAAACAGTCTGGAAAGTCAGCTGCTCCAATACAGGGCAGTGAGAATGTCCCATGCTCAATTCCCAGCATCTCTAGGTAGGGCTGGGTGAGTCCCCCTGCCTAAAACCCTGAAGAGCTTCTATCGGTCTGTGTAGACAACACTGAGCATGATGGACGAATAGATTCAGTAGGAAGTTCCCTATGATCTTGTATTGGCTTCACTGATATTGTTGTTAATACATAAAGGTAAAGGTAAAGGGACCCCTGACCATTAGGTCCAGTCGTGGCAGACTCTGGGGTTGTGGCGCTCATCTCGCTTTATTGGCCGAGGGAGCCGGCGTACAGCTTCCGGGTCATGTGGCCAGCATGACTAAGCTGCTTCTGGCGAACCAGAGCAGCGCATGGAAACACCATTTACCTTCCCTCCGGAGCGATACCTATTTATCTACTTGCACTTTGACGTGCTTTTAACTGCTAGGTTGGCAGGAGCAGGGACCGAGCAACGGGAGCTCCCCCCCCCCCCCGTCGCGGGGATTCAAACCGCTGACCTGCTGATTGGCAAGTCCTAGGCTCTGTAGTTTAACCCACAGCGCCCCCCGTGTCCCTGTTAATACATACCCTGATGTTATTTTCTTGTGTTTATTTAACCGATTCATAACTTTTATAAACTGTACAGAACACTTTGTGGAAGGGTAGCATTAAAAAAATAAATAAATCTAAATGAGTAGTTAATGCCACAGCACCTTGGAAAGTTATCTACAAACAACACTTGGAATTCCTTCTCTCTTCTTTTAAACGGGGTCTTTTCAGAGTGCTATAATGCAGGTTGTCAACAGACCTCAGTAAACAAGCACCTAATCATCTCTGGTCTCTCCAGGGAGAAGCATGTTAGTTGTAACAACATCACTCATCTGTCCCCAAAAAACATTATTTCAGCAGAAGGAAAAACCCAAGACACCATATTACACTTTTGTTGAAGCAGCTGCACTGGCTGTTTGTATACCAGCAGGCAGGTTCACAGTGTTGTTACTTGTTTACACTGCCTAAACAACTTGGGGCCCAGTTATTTGAGAGACCACTTCTTCCTTTACAATCCTGCTTGGCTACTACATTTGATGGTAGAGGACCCTAAGAGCTCCTACTTTTAGCCTTGCATCCACCACAGTGTGGCATTCACTACCATCTAAGGCATTATCCAACAAACTACTCTTTCAGGTGTATGCTAAAGATTATTATTATTATTATTAACTGGAGACTTGTCTGAAATTATTTTGTTTACAGTAAAACTGTCACAGTTATTTGCGTGGACAGGCGGAGTCCCCAGATCCCGAGTGGTCCCCCCCGTCATGTGGAATAACGACTCTAGACAACGTGCTATGGGATTAAATTGGCCACAACTTTATTAAATTTCAAATGTGGGTAGACCTTGGCTCAGGCATTGGGCGTTCTCCCTCCCTAGTCCCCAGCCGGGGACCTAGGGAGCATCAGGGTTATCCAGTGTGTGTGGGGGGGATGGGCCGGCTCTGGAGAACATATGTTCAAGCAGAGATAGCCGCCCCCGTTACGCCGCCGCAGGGTAGAGCAATGACGACCTTTCGGCGTACGGCCAAAGCCTCCCTTCAAAAACCCCTTTAATGGGGAACCCTGGTATTGCCGCCGCAAAGAGGAAGATGGACTAAAGGATTCCGCCCAAGGCCTGATACCGCCAAAGTTGTGACGTTTTGCTACGGGAAAGGCGAAACCTGCCAATGCAGGGAAATTCCTTTCCGGCCCTTTAACAGCGACCTTATCGTAGCAGCGCCCGCATACCTGTGGAGACAGGTTAACCTGCAAAACCTATGAAGAAAAGTTAACCTGCAAAAGAAGACATTAACTGAGGGTTGGTAGGGTGGGAGAAGCTCTGGAGCCAAGTGAGGATTACCAATTAATTGTGTGGGCAGGTAATCCCTCCCCCTACCTGGCCTGGTTTCCCTGGCAACACTTCCCCCAGGTGGGATTGGACAACTCACTGGGGTAGGCGGGGACCTCCAGGTATCCCACCTGAGGGAAGGCAAAGCCTATGCTGATGGGGCCACTCCAGATCCAGGGCTGCACGCGTCCACGCAAAGGGCGCCCCCTGTTTTAAGTGGGGAGCGGTCATTACAACGATCACAGGGCAGTTGACAGCATAAGGAAAGGACTATCAATTAAACAAAAAAGCCCAGATATTTGGTCATGCGTATCCACTGTGAGACAGACAGTTTCTTTTCATTCAAATTCAATTTATTATTTAGCATGAGCAACAGACTGCTTTTGCCAAAGGTCACTGAACATAGCATCCTGAAGCAGTGTGCTGTGCCTCTAGCATCTCTGCTGAGGCCTGTGGCGCTCTCTCAAGTACAGATTTCATCTGCAAACATTTAATGGTATGTTCCCCCAGTATAGGTGTCCTTCCACTCCTTATTTCTTCAAGAGCACCCTTATTTCTTTCCATGACACACTGGATTCATCATTTCCCCACACCCAGCCCAACAACATTTGACCATGCTACATAACCCTCTGTAGTTTCCTTACCTTAATGGTCTGAGAGTTCGCAGTAGCCTCAAGACTCTTAGCATTCCAAGGATTTTTGTGCCGCTATCGGAAACCATCGAAACCAGGATGTCAGCCACTGAGATGAGAACCAACACCCCGTCCAGCACATTCCAACTACTTCTCAAGTATGCCTTCTCACCAAAGCACAAGCCTAACGCCACCACCTGTCAAGATGTCAAAATTGCAACAAAAGATGACTGAATGAGTCAATATGTTGAATGCATTATTTACGGATATGAGACTGCAAATGCATTGGCTTCCCAGTTATAGAAACACAACTAAGCCAATTCTGCAAAGTGTTATAATGTAAGGTTCGTAAAAATAACTATGCAGAAACATCCCAGATTGTGCCTTTAACAACTGATGTATTTTTAATGCAGTTAAAACCTAATTGCGCAAAAGTGTCTGCAATAATGTATAGAAATTACATAAAAGAATGGCACACATGATTAATATTTTCTTACAGCTGACTGCAGATATAAATGGTTGGAAGCTGCTGACCATATGCTATCCTGAGCCACAAGGCTTTCAAACAATTTTCAGGTGCAACAAGGTCACCACAAGAACTAAAATGAATCATTTGAGAGGTTGCTAATTTCACACACGCTAGCTTTGTTGGAAGCATTTATTCCTACACACTGGTGGGAAAGGGTGACATCCCCACCAATTCCCAGCAAGTTAGAAAGTTTCAGCCGAGCATTAAAAACTCTGGCCTTTTCAGAGGCAAGCAGGTCTGAATGGTAAATCTCTTAAAAGAGCATATAGCAGATACAAACTGAGATGTCGAAAATGAGCCCTTGTGGAATGTGCTTGGTCTTCATTTAGGTTACATGGCAATCTGCTGCACAGGGTCTCAGTTCTGTGGTTCATAAGGTCAACAGATGGGACTTCCGGTCGGCGCCAGCGTTTGATGGCGGTCCTAGCCTCGAGCTCCGAGGCAGGACTGCTCCGTAAGTTCGGGTCTTACCCGCTACGGCAAGCGGGGGACCCCTAAAATCACAGGCGCTGAAGCCTGTGAGCAAGGAGATTCGGTGGGCACCTTTGCGCCCCCCCGGCATCGTGAAAGAGCCTTTTTAAAGGCTCCGGAGCGGCATCGGGGTGAGCGCGGTGCTGAGGATCGCTACCCAGCTTACGGAGTGAAGCCGCGTCGCCATTAACGGAGAGCGCCGATTCCTTTCTGAAATCAACGATTGGCAACAACAATACCCGTGAGTAAGATCGCAAAAGTAAAACGGGACTTAAAAAATTTAGAAGATTTGGCTGAAAACGGGAAGGCAAAAATTAAGGAAGTCAGCCTCCCGGAACTGCATGATTAACGGAGCAATGAAAAGACTAAGCTGTGTTTAAATGGACTTTCCTTTTAACTCTTATTAAACCAGACATCGAAAGGATCTCCCCCCTGTTGTGCAGGAGAAGGGGGGGAGGAAACAGAATTAATTTAACCTGCAAAAGAAAGGGATAAGGAATAAAAAACCTCTGCTGCCGATACTTCTGGCCAGGCTGCCGGAGCAGCGATCGCCTGAAAAAAGGAACTGTCAAGTGAGCTGTCAAAGGACAGCGGCTACAAAATAAGACTTATTTTGAAACATACTCGGGACTTTGGTGGATTACAATTCTAACAGTAAAGTGCTACAAACTAAAGACTTTTAATGGGACTTTTGCCTTTGGACTTTCTGTTTCTTTGTTCTGGGTGCCTTTGGATGGTTACAATTTCCTCCTCTAGAGGGCTTTAGTTACATTACGGTGTATCCAGTGGGATTTTCCACTTGCAACTTTCCTGTGTGAATGACCTTGAGTTATGAGCAACCCGCCAGAAGAGATTTCAACAAGAAGTAAAACAAAGCAGGCTCAAAAACAAGCTCAAAAAAGAGGCTCCTTATCAGGAGCAGCAGCTGCACAAGAAAAAATAACAGCAGCATCAATGGAGTCAATGACACAGGCCCTGCTTAAAATAAATCAGTCACTAGAAGTACTCACTAAGCAATCTGCAGAACTTACCAAACAGTCTACAGAGAACTCTAAGAAACTGACGGAGTTGACAACAAGACTAGACCTGAATACAACAACAATTTCATCTAATACAGATTCTATAAACCGTTTGGTTCAAGAATCTACGGAAACAAGGAGAATAGCTGAGAGTGCTAGGTCTACTGCTGAAGAAACCAAAGGAAAGTTTGCGCCTATTGTAAAAAAAGTACATGAACATGATTCAGCATTAGCCCTACTAGAACTGGAAAGGAAAAGTAAGAATCTGAAATTAAGACTGGTTCCAGAAGAGGAAGAGGACAAGCTTGGGGAATTCCTCACAGATAAATTTCAAGACTTCTGGAATGATGAGCTAGATGGAGAGGAAGATGAATTTATGATAACTTCAGCCTTTCGGATTGGCAGGAAGCAAGGGAAGAAGCCAAGAGATTGTTTAATTACCTTAGGATCAAAGGAACAAAGAGACAAAATATTGAACCTACACTTCCAGAAGGCCTTGGTCATTAAAAATTCTCAGATTCAAATCTTCAAGGATATTCCTAAATATTTTTTGGAGGTTAGATCTCAATTTAAAGAACTAGTTGATCTACTTAAGAAGAATAATATCCCATTCAGGTGGGAATTTCCACAAGGGCTGTCCTTTAGCTTCAAAGGGAAGAAAATTAAAATAAAAACAAACCAGGATAAAGAGTTCTTTTTGGAAAGAAATCAAGAGGATCTTCAGAAAGGAACTGTCAGTGAGGAGGAAGTACCGGACATCTCAAATCTATCTTTTGGACTGAACCGAGCACCGACCGAGGAGGAACAACAACTTGGTGCAGTCGGTGGAAGATCTACCCAGTAACCAAAATGTCTCTGCAACTCTTTAGTTGGAACTGCAATGGTTTGAACCACCCTCGAAAAAGGGGCCAAGTATTTCATTTATTAAAGAAGGAACATCTAGATGTAATTTGTTTACAAGAAACCCACATTGCCAGGATACATAGAAAACTTTTAACAAACAAGAGATTAGGACAAGAATTTATATCATCAGATAGAGTCAAGAAAAGAGGAGTTGTGATTTATGTCAAGGAAAAATTTGAACCAAAATTGATCTTTAAGGATGACCAAGGAAGATACCTGGCAGTGGAAATCCAAATTCATGGAGAAAAAATATTGATTGTTGGAGTTTATGCACCAAATGAGGGGAAGGCTGAATTCTTCAAGAAGTTGCATGAGACTTTAATGGACTTTTTGGACTTTAAAATTATAATGATGGGTGACATGAATGGAGTCGTCTCTACAAATATGGATAAGGCCCAAAGACAAACAATATCTAATGATGGAAGACTACCAAAGACTTTTTTTGACCTGACTGACACTATGGATTTGATTGATATTTGGAGAACTAGGAACCCTCTGGAAAGGGAGGGGACCTTCTTCTCTGAAGCAAAAATGACATGGACTAGAATTGATCAAATATGGATTTCTAGTAATCTGGCATCAAAGGTTAAAAAAACAGAAATCTGCCCAAAGACCTGCTCTGACCACAATGCTGTCAAGATGGAAATGAAACTGACAACAGCTGGAACCTTTAGATGGAGAATGAATGACACCCTCTTTGGAGATGAGGAAATTTGCAAAAAGGCCCAAAAAACACTTAAAGACTACTTCGAGATCAATTTGAGATCAGACACAGAAAAAAGAATCATTTGGGACGCAAGTAAAGCCGTGATGCGTGGCTTCCTAATACAACAGAATTCAATAAAGAGGAAAAAACAGAATGAGAAGAAAGAGAAAATTTGGAATCTAATAAAAGAAGGGGAGAAGAAACTGAGATCTAAGCCTAAATCCCAGGAGATATTAAGAGAAATAAAATTCTATCAAACACAATATATGGAATTGATGAACCAGGAAATAGAATGGAAAATTAAACAAATGAGACAAAAGACTTTTGAGTCTGCAGATAAATGTGGGAAGCTACTGTCTTGGCAACTGAAAAAGAGACAAAAACTGAATACAGTGACATCACTCGAAGTAGATGGGAAGTCTATTAATAAACCAAATGAGATAAGTAATTGTTTTCAAAGTTTCTTTAAGAAATTATACAAACAAGGGCCAAAAAATGAACAGGAGATAGAAGAATTTATTGGAAAATACGGACTATCAAAAATCTCTGAAAACAACAGAAGGAGTTTAAATGAGGAAATTACAGATCAAGAAATAGAGAGTGCCATCCAGGATATGAAGCTGGGAAAATCACCAGGTCTCAGTTCTGTGGTTCATAAGGTCAACAGATGGGAGTACACACTCCACTAGCCAACCTCGGTTAACAGGGATGGGGAACTTGTGGCTCCCCATGTTGCTTGATTCCAATTCCCATCAGGCCAGCCAAGCATGGCCAAGGAAAAGGGATGGTGGAAATTGTAGTCCAGCACCATCTGGAGCATCACTGGTTTCTATTCTTGCTCTATTAGCTGCTACAAACATGTAGCTTAATTGTTTAGAACTCAATGAGTGCATATGAGTTCCAAACACTCTCAGAGGTTTTTCATGTGCGTGCTGGGATGTCCCAGTAGGGAAGCCCGTTTTCATAGGACATGTGCATACTGGCATAGAGCTTATACTGATGAAATGAGTTCAGTAGGTAGGAAAGATGTGTTTCATGAGGGTTCAGGATGAGGCCAAAAGGCCAAAGGGTAATTTACCTTGATGGTCATTTCAGCCAGGAAGATTGCTGTGAAAATATAGTTGGAGAGTGTGAGGAAAATTCGTTCCTATTTAAAAAGAGAGAGAGAGAGAGATGCAATATTTTAATCTCATTTGCCAAGCTGTGAATATTTACATACCTGGGAGCTGCTAAATGGTTTCTTGCTTTCATACAGAAATACCCACAACGTTTGCTATCAAAGAAGAAACAAGTCCAAATATGTACAGGATAAGATTTAATTTCGTGAACGCCCCTTTGCTTTTTCTCATGCACGTTTATCTGTGTTAGTACCATGGACAGCTGCTGGCTCTCTTATACATTGAGGTGGGATATGCACTGCAAATCATTTTCCCGCAGTACAATCTCACATCTTTCTCTATATTCCTAGAATGAGCAGTGACATCTTTTTACTTGTACTAAGAATTCCAGAATACATGGAAGTGCCTGATAGAAAGTGGAAGGCACCAGAAATAGTGTGTGTTGTGTGGGGCTGTTGTGCATCCCATGTAAAGTTCAGTACATATTAAATACATTGCTGAGAGTCTTGGTACCACCCTTGCTTTACAAACAAGCTGAGCACCAGCTTTCTGGAGGTAGGCATGCAAAGCAGTTCTTGCAAGGGGAGGAAAATCTAGATCCCACCCTCCTATCTGCCACATTACCACAGCTGTCCACCTCAGTTTCCTCTATGACTGCTGTCCGTGCAGAGCTGGGTTTCCTAAACCACATGTGTGAAGGGAATCTGAAAGATGTGTGAGTATCCTTTTTCTTTTGACCCAAGTCCTGTGAATTTTCTTCCTTTCTCTACATTTAAGGTGTAGTTCAGGAGAGTCAATGCAGTGAGAACAGAAACAGATTTTTGTGCTTTCATTAATATCTATCTATATCTATATCTATATCTATATCTATATCTATATCTATATCTATATCTATATCTATATCTATATCTATATCTATATCTATATCTATATCTATATTATCTATCTATCTATCTATCTATCTATCTATCTATCTATCTATCTATCTATCATCTATCTATCTATCTATCTATCTATCTATCTATCTATCATCTATCTATCTATCTATCTATCATCTATCTATCTATCATCTCTGCTAATTTATGGGAAATTATAGGAGTACAGTGGTATCTCGGGTTACATACGCTTCAGGTTACAGACTCCGATAACCCAGAAATAGTACCTCGGGTTAAGAACTTTGCTTCAGGATGAGAACAGAAATCGCACAGCAACAGCAGCGGGAGGTCCCATTAGCTAAAGTGGTGCTTCAGGTTAAGAACAGTTTCAGGATAAGAACGGACCTCCAGAATGAATTAAGTACTTAACCTGAGGTACCACTGTAATATGAAATGAAACAAATAAAAACAATGCAAGTTTCAAGCAGTATCAACCCAGGGTCCACACTTGGGTTACCTTTGAGCACATTAGGCCAACCTACTCATTTCCAGCAATGTACACAGCTGAACCTCAATTAGCAATGAACACAGAAACAAACCTCGTCCTTTTTCTAATTCAGTCTTCCTCAAACCTGGTACCCTCCAGATGTTTTGGATTCCAACTCTCTCTTCCACGGTAGCCAGCATGGTAAGATGTGATGGGAACTGAACTTCAAAACATTAGGAAGGCACCAGGTAGGGGAAGGCTGATATAGCTGCCTAAAGTTGTCTGTGACCTTCAGGGGAATTATATATATCCCTCTTGGTGGTCTCTACCTCCCCAGTGCGAAATGCTGAACCCTGAATATTCGGAAACAGGATAGTACCAAAAGCTATTACTTATGTAAGGTACACCTTAATGGCCATGTTGGTATTGGGAAACTCCACAGCAACCAAAATTTGTTAGCATTTAGCTATTACATACCACTGCATTACAGTCCTTATCTAATTCATTTTTCATAAAAACCTCCAGTCATTGTGCTCCACATTTTCCCAAAGGGTACCTGTGGGAAATCTAAGCCTAACCTGACATCCCTATAGCTTAGCCAAAGTCCATAGGTTCCCCAGGGGTGGCTAAGGATCCTCTCTGGATCACATTTACAAATGATCACAGAAGTAGCCAGTGGAAAAGAGACTTTGCAATGATAATAATTAAAGACATCACACTTCAGACTAATCTCTTTGCAAGCTCTGATTATGCTGAGGAAGAAGACGAGGCCTCTAAGATAAGAATGCTGTTCAAAACTCAAAACATGATAGATCGTAATGTGTGGAGAATGACTCGGGAATCAGTTAATAGCCACTTTTCCAGACTGGCCTCTGTAATTAATCAAATCTTGCAGGTGACCACACAAGTTTCTTCACCAGGAAAACATTCCCTGCCTTCTTCGGAGTACTGCACAAAAGATGGGTCTCTACAAGGTCAGCAAGCATGCCATGCAGACGAGCTGCTGGAGGACTGGATAAGGTCCTGCTTTAAGGGCTGCAGATAAAATATTAATAGCAGTCAGAAAAGGTGTGGAATATTAGACTCCTTCGCGTGAAGCATGCAGCAATTTTAGAGTGTAATCTCTGCAGACCACAGAGAGAATTCTCAGAAAGGGATTGCACATTGTCTGGAGGCAGTGCTCCCTCCCTCCCCCACTGCGGTGACAGGCTGGCTGGATCTGGGACAGCAAGAGAACCGGCTTGAGGCGGTTAGAAAATCCACATCTCTGGAAGGCAAAGAATAATTGTTAGAGACGACTGAAGCTCAAGTAATATCTATTTTGGTTTCTAGGCAAGAAGTCTGTTCCATGGAGAAGTTAGTATATGAGCCTTGACTCCCTTTAGGGGTTTTTACACTGTCCCCCACTCCCAATACCAAGGTAGAGGACTACTGAAATCCTTTGTAAGCCCATGATTCATGGTCCAGCTCTCTTCTATCCTGTCTGAGTTGGTCACTTTTAATCCAAAATTTATTCAGTTTTCTCACACTTGAATTCAAAGACTATCCTTCTGCACATAAGAAGAGCCATGCTGGTCTACACGTATAACACAAGAAGAGGCCCGTCTAGACCAGCATCCTGTTCTTACAGTGGCCATTAAAATGCCTACAGGAAGTCAGACCCTCAGTGAAACAGCGATCTCCCAACTTGTACTATCCAGTAGCACTGCTTTCAACAGTGGAGACCCAACATAGCCATCATGGCTAGTAGCCATGGAAAGCCTTATCCTCCATGAACTTGAGAACAACTTCTGAGCAAAAGCTTCAGCTGCTTCTCTGTTCCTCAGCTTCAGGGGCATGTCTTTCTCCACCCCACCCCGTTTCCCATTTAATCTTCCTGGTTGCTCTACTTGACACTTCTGATCAAAACCACCCCAGCCCCACTTCAAAATCTTTTCCCATGCCCATCTTTTATCCTTACGTTTCCCATGGCCCCCAGACCTAAGCCCTTGCTCAGGAGGGGAAGTCACACCCACTGAAATTCCCTCTTCTCCACAACCACTGAAGCTGCAGGAGCCACACACACCCCTGTCCTCTTTTGTACCTGGGCCACCTTATCCCCCCCCCCCCGAAATAAAAAAGCCAGTTAAAAGACCTCTGTTCAGTAGTGGATGGAGGGCTGGGGCAATGGCACCCACCTGGCCTCCAGCTGCCCTCATAGCTTCTGCATACCAGGACAGAGATGGGGAGGGACAAAGTGGTTGTGAGGTTGGCACAGTGTGAATAATACGGTGGGAACACCAGATTGATTCCACCAGTGCATCTGCACCATGCTGACCTCACCAATGCCTCATCCCTGCTGCTTTCAGTCCTGGTATATAGCAGTGATATGGGCGGCTGGAGGCCAGGTCAGCACTGCTGTCCCACTTCACTGCCCGCTGCTGCCTGTTTGATATTAAGTGGTTTCTTCTGAATTCTGTGTGCTGGCAGGCACCATTTTGAAATCCTATGACTATTTACTCTTAAAACGGCTAATTCTTTCATAGGTCCTGCATGCAAAGAACAATTGCTAAATTCAACCAAACCAGATGTGAGTTTGTTTCCTAATAAACTCCCTGACAACATGCAATAGAGGGATTTTTTTTTTTTTTAAGAAAAGCATCTGAAAGTTAATAATGGCCCACAAGCTCAAAATAGCTCTCGCCCTATCCAAATCACTCATGTAAGAATTGTTTTATAAAGCAAGTTAATGGAGAACAGTGTCAATGATTGCTTGCTCATTAAAAGAGCGTTTTTACTTTAATAGTTGGAAAGGGATTCATGTGAAGCCCCATTTGACAAAAGTTTGAAAACTCCCAGCCTTAATGAAGAGCACGTTTTATTAACTAACTAACACACATGTTCAGTTTCTGTGGGTGGGGGGAGGGGAAGTAAAAAGAAAGAAAAGAAAAAGCAGAAACTTAAATTTGTTTTCATGCCACAGTTTTATGTGGGTCACGCAATCATTTAAAACAAAATTATGTGCTTTACCAGTTATGGAAATCTTAGTCGGTGTGAAGTGGCTAAGCTACAAAGGCACACATCTGGAGGTAGTTCCTTGAAATCTATGGGATGCAGATTTTGTGACCCAGAAAAGAGAGAACTTTAGCGGAACACAGGGTGGAATTGCTTCAAAATGCTGTAGTGCTCCTAATTAGGATTACAGCCGCTCTGTTCCATTCTATTCTCCCTTCCCACTGTCTGCCCACCCCACTCCGGTCAGCATTCTGTGCTCACTGCGCATGCTGCTGAGTCTTCAGAGTCTTCACTCCCTTTAAATATTTTTGTACTACTGCAAGCTTTTGGTTTTCTCCTCACCAATCCTGCTGATAACTTCCCTCCTGTGTGTGAGCTGAGCAGTGCTGTTTTGGCTCCATAAGGAATGATGCGCACAGCCTTAACACTGGAATGTCTTGGGTCTGAAAGCTTGATCTCCAGGGTAGGACTAGTTTTTGATGCAGCTGCTTCTAATGACTAACTGCAACGTGTTTTTGAAATGACAGCCTTTGTGGTAGCTTCATCAACATGGGTTGTAGGGCTGGCCCTATCATTAGGCAGGGTGAGGCAACTGCCTAAGGTGGCAGCTGCCCTGGGGAAGCATTATCATCTTGTGACTTTCCTTCCTGAGCCTCGAGCCATTTTGTTCGGTTGCTACATGACCTGTTCTGGACCAGCTACTCTGCCATGCTACTCTCCAGTGTGGTAGTAGATGTTATCTGGTCACCAGTGTTAAAAGTAAGATTCAACAATCAATTTATCTGGCTTTTGGTTGTGGAATTGGGAGGGGCACCATCTTATCCTTTGCTCCAGGTAGCAAAATATCTGGCCCTGGTGGTTTGGGTATGAAAACCGAAAATTTATTTTAACCTCTTGCTTGTTTTGTAACACCAGCTGGACTCCTAACAGACATTCGTCCATGACAATAAAACCTTTCATTTGTTCATCAGCCAAACATGCCGTTAAGTTGTATGGATGGCTTCAATTCCAAACCCAGAAATTTCAGTTGCCGGTACTTTGACTTTAAAGCATTTCAATAACTAAAACTGTCATTTCATATTCAAATTTAATAGAACTCCAGAGCATTCAAATAGGTGCATTTAATTTCAATGGATTTGACCATTTGAAAAATACTCTTTGCTTTCAGCTCTCATTTTAAGCTAAGGGAAGATGATTCTAGAGGGGTGCAGCCTGAATAGCATTTGACAATGTTACAGAAGCCCCCCAACGGTTGTGTGTTTTGTTTATCAGCCCCTCTTTTTGCCTCTCTGAAGCTGCAGATCCTAAGCATGCTCACCAGGATGCAATCCCATTGAATTCAGTGGGGCGTATGTCCAAGCAAACATGCATAGGATGAGGTGGTAAGAAACTGAAATAAAATAATAGAACTGTCAGTTTAATGTGCTTTATCTGGTTAGAATCTGATTGACAGACACTGTTGCTATGAAGATCTGTTTGAAAAAAAACAAACCCAATTATGCAAATCTATCAAAACAAATGTTGCAGGGAACCAGAATGAAGATGTTTGTTCCTATCAAAACAAAGAGGAGAAAAAGAAGTGCAAAAAAGAGCTATTCCTTTCATTCCTTCGTGCTGTGCCCCCCAATAAATGCCAATGCAGAACAGATGGAAAGGACCAAAACCCAACATTACACCAAGAAAGCAAAAGCGTTTGAATGTTTATTGAAGAAGAAAACTGTGACAGATGCCATAGTTGTGTCAAGTATTAAAACAAGCTGATTCTGCCTTGGGAAATAGGATGCCAAAAAAGAAAAAAGGGGGTTTCTTACTTTGATGTCTTTGGCACATGGCTGTTGCTCTTGGATATTGCAGAGTGGAATAAAAGACAGCTTGACGGGGCAAAAGCAAGGAAAGCCCCTTTGCACCCACTGCTGGGAAGGGGCATTTATTGCTCAAAGTAACAACATGCAGGTGAAGAACTAAAAAAAGAATAAGCCACAGCCAGCGATAAACTGATGAGACCTTGTCTTCTGTTATAAACTACAATGCTTAAACCCAAGAGCAGAGCATGGCAGCAGGACAAGCAGCAGCAAATTCCACATAAATGCAAATCTGGAGGTCAGCTGTGCATCTGTAATGGCCAGATGTGCCAGGCAGTCGACGAACAGGATTTGCCAAGGTGGGAATTGAAGGCAGTTTTGCCTTAACACTGAAAGTATAAGTTTGGTGCTGATTACAGATAGGTAGCCGTGTTGGTCTGCCATGGTCAAAACAAAATAAAAAAATTCCTTCCAGTAGCACCTTAAAGACCAACTGAGTTAGTTCTAGGTATGAGCTTTCGTGTGCATGCACACTTCTTCAGATACACTGAAACAGAAGTCACCGGACCTTTCTATATGAAGAAGTGTGCATGCACACGAAAGCTCATACCTAGAACTAACTCAGTTGGTCTTTAAGGTGCTACTGGAAGGAATTTTTTTATTTTGTTTTGGTGCTGATGTTGCTTAGATACTAGCACTGCTTGTGTGCTTGCTTCTGTGACCCCATAATGCCTGTTCAAATATGTACATTTGTACGGTGAGGGGTGGAAACATATTATTAGGATGACACAATGTCTCTAGCCCCCTCTCCTCCTAAAAAAGCTTATCTTAGGAAGGCTGCCATGAATTTCTCAACACGTGGAGGAATTGCAGAAGTGAAGCAAAGTATGAGTATTTGAAAACACTCATCCCTTTAGATGTGTGAAGCAGTCATATTAGAAGGGCAACAAAGAGTCTTGTGCATTGAAGACCGATACATTTTTATTACAGCAAATGATTCCGTGAACTAGAACCCACCTCATCAGATGCATGGAGTGTAATCTTTATTTTGATTCATTGATTCATTCAATAAATTTAAATTATGTCCTTTGTCATAAACAATGAAGTTATCAAATAACTATTCTGAATTTAATTAAGTCAATAATGAAATATTAATAAATATTTATTATGTAGCTACAAAAACTGCAAAACACAATGTGTTAGAACTAGTACAAAAATCTATCCTAAGCCAACAGCAGAAAGCAGTTCTGCCATTACAGTTGGGCAACACTGATCAACCACTGCCAAGTGCCCTGGTGAAGAGATAGGTCTTCATTTGGCATCAAATTCCATACAAAGTAGACACCAGATACATTTCTGATGGGAGGGAGTTTCATATAGGTTGGGTGCCACTACAGAAAAGGCCCTATCTTGAGTTGCTGTCTTATATACCAATATATATGGATGTCCAAAAAGGTCTCTCCTACAGATTTCATGGCCAAAGCATGTTCATAAAGGAAGAGGCACTCCTTTACATTAGGTATGTAATTATATATACACACACTGCATAAAGGGGAAAATATGTAAATAACTAAGTTAAAGTTGGAGACATATGGCAATAGAATGCAGAAAGCACTTTCTGTGACAATTCAATCAGAGTGATGCATCCAATGAAGTGGGCTCTAGTCAGTGAAAGATTATGAAAAGGAAAAAAAGGGCTTTATGGTGCCACAAGCCTCTTAAGGTTGCATAAAGCAAAATTCTGAAAGTGATGTTGAAAAAGAAAGTTTTCTCCTTGAGGAACTGTATTCATTCTTCCAGTGTTACTTTTTCATGATGTTACAAAAGCTACAGGGAAACTGCAGTGGCCTTCAGGCTGTTCATGAAATAGGATCATCTCTAGATCACCAAAGAGAGAGGGTGTGCTGAGGTGATTGCCCACAGATGCTTTGATCTCTTGGTAAAACTAGTACAAGACCCAGTATTTTTACTTAAATCACCTTTAACCAGCTGAGATTAGCCCCCTCCCAACACCATGGCTAAAGAGATTGAAGGCAAGAACAGACATTGCTAAGAATACAACATCAGCTTGATCTGATCAGCTAGGTGGTAACCATCAGGAAGCAATGAGGCTTGGTGACTACTCACAGCACTGTGTGGCTCAATTTTGGGACGTTCCATTGCAATGGTGATGCAGTTCAGAAAGATGATTACCAAGACGACATGATCAAACATCTTGTGAGTAATTATTTTATTGCATATCACACGGAATCTAGGAAAGGGAAGAGGAAAAGAAGACTTAGGAATTACCGGTAGTTGTCATCACAAGCCTTAAGCATGCAGACTGCCATTTCTTTCTAAACCAAATGTCTGAAACAATCCCTTCTCCCCCAACCCCCACTCTTGGGAAACTGAATCCCCACCCTTACACATTTCTTTCATTAGAATATAACTGCAGATATTTCAAATGGTTCAGGAACAGAGATTTGTTGGCATAATTCTTCTCTCAAACTTTTCCCAGCAAAGCTTATTTCAAGGCATCTCACTCTCAGAAAGATCTTCTGTTGGGAACATCACCCTTTTTTTTTTTTAGTTGTTTGTTATATGTTATTATTATCCCAAAATTACATGCCTGAGAAAACTGCTAGTGTGCCACAAGGAATGTACCAATCAATCAGTCAATGAATCAATGAATAGCTCTTGTGAGTTCATAGAGGAGGCTGTCTGCTGTGGCTCTGTACAGTTCACCACTATCGCCTGGACTCCCTTCTACTTGGCCTCCGCTGGAGATGGCTAATCAGTTTGGCAGTGATTCTGCATTGGGTGCAATAGGATTCTTAATGAGCTCCTGATGTGTAGTGTGTGCTGCTGAATGACTTACTGCAGAAGAGGCTGCCCACTGTGTGCCTGAATGCATCACTGCTCTAGACATGGCTGGTCAAAGACATGGCCAGATTAACCAACCATCCAGAAATGTTTTTGTGTGTGTCTGTTTCTTTTTTGTGTGTTTTCTGAGGTCAGGAAGTGTAAATCTTACCCTTACACATTCAAAAGCAAATCTTTCAGGTGTACAAGTGAAGATAGGGTAGCAACTGAGAGTATGAGAGGCCAATGGGGAAAGTAAAAATAAGGGGTGGTATTCAAACAATTATACTTACTGAAATCACATTAAAATCACTACTGCTACCAGTCCCAAAATGTATGGCTGATGCTACAGAGGTACTGTAGGGAGGAGACCTTGCATCTATCTAATGCAGAATTCCTTACTAGTTGACTTATAAAACAACAACACCGTGAGGGTTTATTGAGTAGAAAGCAGAAAATAGTCACACTTAAGATGGACTTGTTAATAGCAACTGCAGCAAAAATTATAATTATTTTTGTTAAAGCAAATGTTTTGGTCTGCAAACACTAATCCCTGCATGTAATCACTTTAGTTTCTCTTGCTGTTGTTTCTGGCTATATGAATGAATGTTAAAGGAACACACTCTTGCCAGAATGATCTACTCTGACAGGTAGGAGTTTTCCAGGGTCCCATCACTTGGTACCTGATCCTTTGAACTGGAGTTGCCAGAGATCAGGGCATCTTCCACATGTAAAACAAGTGCTCTACCTTTGAGCTAGAAGGCTAACTAACTCATTATGCCAGTGCAAGGATTTCTGCTTATACAATAGAAGTTCTCTGTTAGTGCCACAAACACTGCCCAAATCTGCTCTGGAGCGTTTGGAGAAACCTCAGAATCTATTTTGTTGCACAAGCAGAAATCCTTGCACTGTTGAAACAAGTATTAATTGGATACCACCCACTGCCCCTCCACAATGTTGTTAGCATTCACGGCCAGCAGCTAATGTTACACAATGTAATAATTGATTTCAAGAGGTGCTGGGTGCTGGCAGCCATTGGACATTAGCACAAGTTCAAATCTTTCAGCTGGCAACATTTTTTTCGGTTCCCCTTACAACTGTTAAGTCTGCGGGAATTCTACAACTGCCATGCTCTGCAAATATTTATTTGAGCACAGAATCCTGGAGCCCTGCCTGCCACAGCATTATCAATCACACTAAGTTGCCTTACTTAGACTGAGGAGCAAAGATGTAGATAGACCAGGAATCTCTTTCTTTGCACCAGGTGGGGAGGCGTGCCCTTATCCAAGCCTTCATACGGTCCTTTTTACTCTTAAAGAGAAAGAGAGAGAGACAAAAATTGAAAACACAATGAGACATCAATCAGCTCCTCCGAGTGGCTGCAGCAGCCATTCAAACTGTAATCTGTAACGAGGAAAACAGACAGGTGAAGAGCTCTTATGCTACTTTAATTCCCACCCTTGCCCATCAGCCCTGAAGATACCTTGCAGGCTGCAAGCTGGAGGCCGTCTCTGAATTGGACATCCTGGCCTTAAAACAAGGACTAAAACAATTAATCTGACTACACGGAGATGTCACTCATGCTGTGTTGCTCAAGAATGGATTAATGGTATCTTACAGTACAGGCAGGCTCCTCCACTTACAGAAGCAGCGTAAAGAGATGGGTGTCTGGCGGGGCATAGATTGAGAGAAATTTATTGTAGAGATATGCACTGCTGTGCACAGTATCAGCTTAAAAACCACTCCAGCACGGCAGCAGCACTTTAAAAGTAAGTCACTGGGTGGAAAATGCAGACATAGCAGCTAAGAAAGAATAAATATAATTGTCTCTCAATCTCAGATAGTATCAAAACTGTCAAGAAACAACTTGACAGGAAAAATAGAATGCAGCAAACATAAAGGCGGCAAGAAGGAATCTCTGGGGAAAGATTTTCTTTAATATAAGGCATTTTCTTTAATATACGATATGCTCCTCTGTGAGAGAAGAGTAACAAATAACCTAACCTACAAGAGTGGCTAGGTTTTACCTTTTCTCAGTGGATTGGTTTTCATGTTATATAAGGACAGATACTACAGGTAAGATATAGGGGGAGATTCCCACATGGGAAGTGATGGGAACAATAATTCTGTTTACAACTTGATCTTGGAGTTTACAAGCAATGTTCTCATGGGCACTCATTGAGCAGTTGACCAAATGCACCGAGGAGAAAATGACTGAATGAAATAATCAAGCCAAACAAAACTCTAATTTGCTCATGCTATTATGTGGGTCAGGTCACAAAGATGCAAAGCCACAGTCTGCTAGGAAAGCAAATTAAGGCACATGAGATGAAACCAATCATGTCGTTCCCAAGGGGACAATTGCAAAGATACAAGATATGTCAAATAATTTGAGCGTGTGGATATTAGTCACAATCTGGAAAATCCCTCCCTGTTTCCGATCTGAAAAGTCTAATTGTACATTGTTGTTTATTTGTCCATCCTTCCCCTGATATGCACGCAGTTGTATGAAATGAATTAGCATGTAAACAATGAAGTATTAAATGAATTTCCTGTCACTGGGAATTTATGATCTTCTCACATATTAGGAATGCAGGAAGCTGCCTTACACCGAGTCAGACCATTGGTCCATACAGTTCAGCACCGTCTACACTGACTGGCAGCTGATCTCCAGGGTTTCTGTCAGGGGGGACGGACGATGACACCCAGCCCTACCTGGAGATACCAGGGATTAAACCTTGAACCTTCTACATGCAAAACAGGTGCCCTACCAATGGGCTTTGGTCCTTTCCATCTAATGTCAGATATGTGGCTGGATCAGATGATGTCTGTCCCACACGCATGGTGGGGAATGAGAAGCAGGGAGTAAACCTGCTCCACCCCTTAAGATAGCTCCAGTCCTCCTTCAAAAGCTGGATAACCAGACATATTACCTACATGTCCCTATTTCCAACTCAGTCATAACTAAAGTTTTCCAATTATTCTCTCATTTTGATTTTCAAGTCAAAAGTTGTGCTTTCCTGAATAGAGGGGGGGGGGAGAGCAGAAATATAATGGATGGTGTAGAAATAATAATAATAATAATAATAATAATAAAGCTCTTAGTGTGTGAATTGTGAATGCTCACCTTTTATCAACCCGGTTCACTGCCATTAGTTCCCCTATCTGCTGCTGCTTTGGCACCGCATTTTTCTACTAATTATACAGCAGCAACATTTTCCTGGATCAGTAATATAGCAATTCTAGACAATGGGGGTTCATACAGAAAATGAGATGATGTCACACAGCATTTGACTAAGCCGGTCAAATTTGGCTGACATCACCAAGGGCATAAATTGTTAAATTCAGAGGGAGGGCAATGCTTTCTGAATAGCTGAGCACTTTTGAAGCAATTGTAAAACACACACACACACACACACACACACACACACACACACACTCTCACACACCATTTGACAATGGCAACAATATCCAGAAGGAGCAGTGAACTTTTTTTTTCCACTTCAGCGCTATTCATAATTGCTTAGCTCCTTCTATGAGTCTTAGCATTTCTTTAAAAAAAAAAATCAGAGGTGAGTTTCTTATATGGTCATTTGGTCAGTAAAAACTAGATCAGTCAGTATAATTGAATGGAATAAGTGAAAAAAATCTATTCTGCATTGTCATGACCACTGCTAGGACTCTCATTAGTCCCAGGTAATAGGTAGAAGAATGCCTATTGTAATGAAAATCCTCAGGGACAAACTGAACTAAGGAATGAGAACTACCTGTCAAGCAAGGTGAGAACAGTTCAGATAACAAGGACAAATTTATTCTTGATCCTTGCCTCTCTGTTCCACAGTTAAATCTATGTTTTGTTTAGAGAACATGTGAATCTCTTCTTTACTATAGTGAATCGCTCTGCTCCCCTCTCCTCTGCTCCCCTTCCCAATAGATTGATGGGCCACATCTACTGTGTATCACCTGATTCCCAAATACCAGCGGGAAAAAGCCTTAATTAGGCAGGGTTATTTAAAGATGTTATGTCCACAAGTCCTAGCTAGAAGGCTTCCCTCGAGACATCTAGTAACAGCTATAGCTTGGTCCAGATAATTTTGTAATCTGGATGGGTTCCAAAAGCATCTGCTATTCAAAGCATCGCTTGGTATTTATCTTGAGGCTTTGTAGTTAAATCAGAATGTGTCAGCAGCCTAGAATGCCCCTTTATATCTCCCTTTTGTCCAATTTTAATGCCAGAGATATTTTGAGTTTGTGTAATTGTTTCAAGCAAGTCAGTCAAAGGGCTTTGAGAAAAAGTCTGTGTGTGTTGGAGGGGGGCGGGGAGATTATTTCACTTTCCATACCGCCTGCTTAGTGGGAGAGGCTAAACGACTGGGCCAAATATTTGCTTATGCACGGTCTTCTTTTAGGGGCAAACTGAGACAAAGAAAGGTAACAAAATAAAATTTGAAATGAGAGTGTTGAGCTGGCCTAGAGGAAGCTGGTCTACATCTAGATTTTGCTGGGCTCCCCCCCCCCCCTTTCAAGAGAGTCCTTCTCCCCCATCCATAAGATTCTTTCTCTGCAGAGGCCAGAGATGGAGGCTTGCTTACAATCAGCTTGATTGCTTCTGAAGTTCACATTATGTTCAAAGAGATGGCTCAATTATGTTATTCTAATCACATCTACTTCAGAAGACACACCTGGTCGGTATGAATATAGATGTGGAAGAAAAGAACACTGTAACAAACACATTTGATAGTAAATATTATGAAGGGATTTTGTAATGTACAAATGCAAGCAGAGTCCCTGTGGATGCAGATGTGAATATATGTCTATCCAAGGACTACATTCCCTTTGATATCAACTGGTGTTTTACTTAGAAATGACGGTCGGGGTTTTAGAAAGGCGTCTCAGTGATTCCTTTAAGTAAGAGTATTGATAATCCCCTGATTGGGGGTGTCCAATGTTCTTAATGTATACTCAAGGCCAATGACACATAGGTTTCTGAAAAATGGGGAAAATGTATAAAAAGGAGGGAACAAGGAAAAGCTTACAGAAAAAAAGTGGCCGCTATTGTTTAACTTTCCAAGGTTAAGAACAAGTCCCAGAGCTTTGCAAAACCAACTGTTCAAAGACTTATGAAATTGATTTTTTTAAAGCAGCAATTTTCTACAACCTTGAATGCAAGAACTTAATACCAAAACAACCACAGGTTTTAATGGGTCACAGAAGTAAAGCTGGAAGTGGGATCCCAATGAACATGTAATGTCTGCTGATGGAATGGGTCCAAGTTTCTAAGTTTACAAAGATGCAAAGAAAAACCTTCATATGGGCAAGTAACCCAAGCTTTTTGTTTCACTCCAGTTGAGGTTTCCCTTGCAATGCAAATAATAGCTTCAGAGAGGTCATTTTTGTTTAGACTTAAGGCAGGAATAGAAAAAAGCTAGTTTCAGCTGCCAATGGTCCTGAAACTGCTCAAGCTTCCCCTCAGCTCATTTTTACATACCATAAAATGTGCATGTTGAATGCATTTGCACAGTTAAAATCATGTCTAGTTTGGCCTGCAGTCACCTAAGACTTTCATTGACTTAATCACTATAGGATGGCAATGGCTCAGGGTTTTGGTAAACCACAGTTAATCGTTAAACCACAATTTCTGGCTTAGTGTTATGTCAAAATTAGGGATCATGGTTTGCTATTTACTTACTGATTCTGATTAATTTGGAGCAAAACAAACCACAACCCCAACACTTAGCTTAGGATCCTGGTTTCTTTCTCCTATATGCTAGCAAGGAGGAGCAAAGCAGGCAATATTTACTATGGTTTACTGTGACATGCAGATGAGTCCCAGTGCAATTTTTACCTGAAGGTCCAGCTTCCTCCTTATTCAGTGGTGAAAGCAAAGTAAACACACGGAGAAGCCATCCTGACTGCCATACATTTGATGGGCTGCTACTCAAACCAAGACTTTAAGCATAGTGACACCAGCATTTTAGAATATATTTCCTATTGAAATTAAACAGGCACCTACAATTCTCACATTTTGTCCTTTAATGAAAAGGTTATTCTTCTGTCAAGCATTTTTAGAGAAATGATTTTATTCATTGTAGGTCACTTGACACTGTACTTTGTAATTTTATGATGCTATAGTGGATTTTTATTGTTTTGTTCATTTGTTTAATTTGGTACACACCATGATACATGCTAATCTCACACCTGGTATATGCAAACTGAGTTCCAACCTGCAATAACTAGACTCCTTCATAGGTTTGTTGACACCCTGTGACCAAATCGTTTTTGCTTCAAATCATTGGTTCATGCATAGCAGTTCTGCTTTTTGCATGTGTTCATTCCTGTTATAATTTCACCTTGCAAGATAGTCCCCCTCACTCATTCGCTGGTCCTATGTATGGGTGGATTATCTATTTACCCCCCTACTCACATGCACACACAACAAACTCATCTATTTCCACATCCTTAAGGATGCTTACAAAAAGCTCATGTCACGATCAATTTATTAGTCTTAAAGGAGCCACTAAACTTGTTAATTTTACAGCTATGTATCAACGCATCTACTTCTCTAGAATTTGTTTCTAATAGTTGCAGATGTTCATGTCATGTTTTTCACCTGTACTGCAGAGAAGAGATGGTCCCAAGAGTCCTTGTATGCCCCTCCAGGAGCCAAGGCTATACAAGGAACGATGTCTGCAGGTTTTGATTTGATTAGTCACATTCTGCATCTTCTGGGTGCCCAGAGGCCTTGTTCCTTCCTAATGGATGCTCTGTGCAATCTCTCTAACTGCACTTGATGGAGTTGAAGGAGATGCCTGTCAGCTTGCAGTTTACTTCTTTGGAATCAGCTGTACGTATGTGTTGTTCTGTGTGCTCAGGAGCTGCACCTGAATTTGCATAAGTCTGGCTGTATGCCCCTGTTCTAACTGTGGGTATTCATTGGCAAGCAGAGATACAGGGATAACTTAGCCTCATCAGTCTATCCAGCTCCAAACTGCAGCTGATTTTTCTCCTGTTTTACCCCCACCCGTTCCTTTTAACTAACGTTTTCTAAATGGCCTCCATGGCCTAGGAAAGAGCAACACTCATTAGAGTACTGCCTCTTTATAATTTGAGGCTAATAGGACAATTTCTCTCCTTCCTTAGGAATCTCTAAAGGGAATATATAGAAGCAGAAATCATCCACTTGAAACAGAGCACAGGATATAGCTCTGTCTCTGAAAGAAAGGGAAATCTCTCTCTCTCTCTCTCTCTCTCTCTCTCTCTCTCTCTCTCTCTCTGTCTCTCTCTCTCTCTCTCTCTCTCTTTTGGCTAACAATGCACACTGAATAGCTGAAGATAATCCACTTGCTAATGCTGGGCTTACCAGTCTGGGCTGGCTACCCATGAAGACCCACAGAAAATTCTGAATGACTTCTGAAAATTCTGAAGGAGTCTAAAGCAAGGGAACAGAAGGGCATGCAGGGCAAAATGACAAGATTTAGCTTCCCTTCCTCCCTCTGTGACTTCATGCTTCACAATACGCAGACATTGGGGTTGTGCTGGATAAAAACCACAACATGACAAACTCGCTCAGCAACCTGGTATGCCACAGCATTTCCCCTCACTCCACCACCTCCAATCCAGCCTCTACTTGGAGTGGAGGTGGATTTCTATAGGTCACTCCAGGGGGCTTCCTACTGGGATTGAGGGTGGGGGGAGCCACTGCTGTCAACAGGAGCTTCCCTCCCATAAGATAATTGCCTTATGGGGGGATTTTTACGGGGACCACATTGGATGAAGTGTTAAATAAGCCTCCACTCACTGCATGCTGCAGTCCCAATGAAAATTACGCCTTTCACAGATAGCGTTGTGTGCTACTCACTTAACATAATGTGTAATCAGGGCCTCGGATCTTGCGCACATCTTACATTGGGCTGCTATGGCTTCTCTTGATTAAACACTTTCACTTCCAGTGACTGAAGGAGACATGGCCCCCAATGGATTCCTTACTTGACAAACATGCATTCCAGTGATGTTTTGTGCTCATTAAAAAACAACACACCCAACAATTAAACAAAGAAAAAGCAGAACTTTCCCCTCTCTTCTAAACCCTTTGAAGCAAAGGGTCTAGACGTCCTGGCTCTCACTTACCAAGTTGCCTTCATCATCCATATCGTCACATTCAGGAAGCGGATCTTCCAAATGAATCTGCTGTATCAGAACTCTGGAGGTTGTTTTACCATTGCAATCTTGGTGCTCTGATGCGGAGGTGTGGCTACTGTGTATGCTGCTGGTCCGGTATAGAGAAGGCACCTGAAGGGTATCTTGGAAGTCAAAAGAGCCTTTGGTTTCCAGTGACTCAATGCGGTGAGGTATAGTGCCATTAATGCTCCCAGTCCGACTGGACTGCTCTTCATCAGAGCTTTCCCCTTCCTCTGAACTCTGCTTCCCATCCCCAGACAAAAGTGACTTGCGCTCTCCACTTTGGTGGCGACGTTTCAAGCTGGGAGCCCGCCCAATGCTGTTCCAGCTTGACCTGCGGCTGTTCCAGCTACCTCCGGCACTCCAAGGACTGTGTGGGGAACTCCGGGCGCTCACCTGGGGCAAAGCAGTGAAGAACAGGTAAGAAAACCAAGCCAGGTGCTAAACAATAACCACCTGGGGCCTGCACTCAATTAGCAAGGCCTCAAGCCATCAAACATCGCAGTAGGTGCTCTGGTATGTCACACCCTTGGAAACAACCGCTAAGACAAGAAACAAACAGCATGACAAGAAAGACAACTCATGTACCGGAGATTTGAGATCATATGTATTAGGATCCATGGAGATGCTACTAGCTCTTCGGGAATCATAGCCTTGAGCCGCTTCCCCATAGATGGCACTTTTCGGCATGGGCATTGGTGTAGCGGCGGTGTGGATGATGAGCGGAGGTGTTAAGCTCTTCTTTAGCTCTGGGTGGTCACAAAGAGCCATCACTGAGAAAAACAAAGGACATTTAAGTCATACACTAAGGGTGGAGGCACGTGAATGCATGTGTCAAGGTCCTGATGCCAATGTGATGCCATGTGCTTCTGATCTAAAGGGGTTTCTCCTCATCATCTCTTCCACCCTTGTATAATATGAGTTTCTCGTTTTTCTGTTTGTACACGTCTTGTACTCTACTCTTTCATTTACCTCTGATCACTTTTCCTAAATACACATGAATTACAAGTAGCAGTGCTCTGTTTCTTCCATTCCCATTGAGAGATACCAACAAGGCCAGTCTCCCTTTTCTGGTGGATAGTCTTTAACGGCACCTTTAAAGGTATGCAGCTTGGGCAGGAAGGAGCAACATAATGTACAGGAGGCTTCTCCAACCGGATGTCATGATGAGGTTGGACTACAATACCCATCGATCCCAGCTGATATACAGCAGTATCAAGTCTTCTTCCCTACACCCCCCCCCCACCATTGAGCTAATGGTCTGTAAGTCATGTATGAAATTTTTAAGGCCACCAAACAGGACTTTCCTTTCTGAATTCTTTTGATTACAATCATTCAATTATGTTCTCTTTTGAATCAAAATCACATTAGTTTAAAGTGAGACTATTCTGGAGTTAGACGTTCAAGAAAAACAACACCCGCTATTCATACTAAAATGAAAAACAGTTCTCCTTGAAGGAGCAGCAGCTACTTACAGGCTGGATTTGAGAAGTTCTTAAGCCCACAGTCTTCTTCCAGACTACGGGGGAAAAGCTCCCCTTCAGAATCAGATTTAGTAGCATCACCCTAGATCAAAACAAAGTGCTTTAGCAAGCAGGATGAAAAGCGATAGTTAACTCAGGATTCCCCTTCTGAATAAAAGGGTCCTTTCACCCAACAAGATATCCACTGTTCCACTGAAATTGTTACCACAATGGGACATCACCTTCCACAAAATGATGCATGCATATATTGATAGCACATCAATTCACTATGCAGCAATCCTTCAGGAAGGGCAGAGAGGCTACATTTGATTCAAAAGCAGCTAAAGACTTGAATGGGGCAGGAACAAACTGTTTAACCTCCATCAGTTGGAAACTCAGACCGAAACACAGCTACTGGTAAATGCTCTATTGACCAAGTAAAATTAGACTCTATTCTTAACTTACTTTCCTAGCTATTCAGATGAATTCCTCATACACCTACATTCACAGGAAGTCAAAATGCTTCTTGCTGAAATTGATTTTTTAAATAAGATGTTTGCAAATTGCATTGAGACATATACATGGAAGGCGATTCACTAATTATTATCATTATTGATAATATACAAAATAATCAAGATTTTAACCAGGAATCTGAAAATGTACCTTGGTGATTACAGTGGGTAAGGGAATACGGGTGACGATACTGGAAAATGGGAATATATAGAAGAAAGTCCAACTAAGTGGCCAGCCTCTAATCTGATTGCTGCATGCAGCTTTTTCAAAAATAGTTAACAATACAAAAATCTGCAGTCAAAACCTTTTTGGGAGGACACTTTCTATTGTTTAGCTATCCTTTGGGAGGAAGGGTAGAATACAAGTTCAATAATAAAGATAGACTTTTACGAAATTTAGACTGGTACAATCTATTGATTAGTAGTGTGAATTCATTTATTTGAATGGCTTGAAGAAAATATATATATCCTATCTGGTTGCCAATGAAGAGCAGTGACATGGGGCTACATGACTGAAATGGTAAGCTCTGGATCACTTGGTTATGGACAACAGGGTTTTACCACTTGGGCAAGTCCTGTCTAACAAATTAGAAGCTTGAAGCTGACAAAAAGCTTGTCCCTATTAGAGGATGGCCTAGAGCGTCTTCCAATTCCATGTTAAATAATTCACTTGCTCATTAGCCTCTGCCATTTGCTTCACTGATAGGTTTCTAAGATCAGGCATCATAAACAAAGGGCCCTCAATACCTTCCCCTTCAGTCCTCTGATCCAATTCACTGGCACATGTGGTGGTAGATGGGAGAGTGTTATAACCCAAAAATATAAGCCAGGAATAGCATATACAATAATTATTCCAGTCTGATTTCCTGAAGAAATCATAATTCCAGAGAAGAGTAGTCTCCAGGGAGTTTGATGTGGTCAGTGGAAGAAGTTGATGCAGCGATAACAGAGAAGCCAAGCAAATTTTTACTTTCCCAATTTTCTAGCTAAAGTAAGGCAACTACCACAGCAAAGTACAACAAAGTCTACATTGCTGTTCTAAAAAGCCTTGGCTCACCCTGATGACATTTGGTGCTTGGGCAAAACATGAAAAGCAGAATGGGCAGTAGTTGGGAAGATAATGCTAAATGGCTGGCTTTTGAAAACAATTTTTGCCTGATTAAAGAGTACAGGACACATCATCAACATAAATGACCTTTATTTTCTCTAATTAAGTGCCTGTGTCTGTTTATCTATGTAGCTGAGCACATAACATATTTTTTCTCCAATCAAGCTTTGAACTTTTTCTCAAAGATGCTTCTTCATCAAAATAGAGAGTGCACATAAACACAAAATCCTGCATCTTCACCAGGTCTGTATGTAGGGCATCAGGTCTATTTAGAAATACTCAGGCTCCCCCTATTATGGTAGGTGAGGATTGCTGAGGAATGTATTCCGTTAAAAGGGACTTAAACTAATTAGTTTTTTTGTGACACAGAATCAACCTGACTTCTCTTGGAAAGTTTCCCAACAATATACTAAAGATGAACTGATTTATTTAAGACAATAATTAAAACAAGATTAGAAGCAGTAATCTATTAATCTCCACAATTAATGGATCAATTCATTAGTGGTTTAGACATGATTTAACCATGCTTTCACAGATAACAAGAGGCATAGCAATAGGGAAGGGCAGGGTGATGTTTCTTACTTGATCAAATGCTTATTACTTTAAGTCAGGGCAGGGTGGTGAATCTCAAACCTTTCAGATTTTGTTGGGCTTTAATTCACATCAGCCCTAGCTAGCATGGCCAATAGTCAGCGATAATGGGAGCTTTACCTCTCCCCCCTTTTTTCTTTACTCTGTAGCCTTCTGGTAACTTCCAGAGGGCTACAGGTTCTCCATCCCCAGTTTAAATGCAGAAGTATCACAAAGCTTCATGATCAACTGATCTCTTAACACCAAAAGAATTTGGTCCAGCATAAGGTATCATCTTTTATCTATTTTGTATCTCTTGAGATTTAAAGCGTGGAGTCTAAACTGAAGCTGCCCCCTGTTGAGATGATGCCCAGAATTAATAGCATTGCTGTAAAATAGCTGCATTGCTTCTTTCAATCAGCCAATGCATTAAATACGTTTCCTCAACAGTAAATTATTATGCTATTTAGTGGAGATAAATGGCTCACTTAATTATCCCTAAAAGGTCAGTTGTGTTTATATGCTTCAAAATGAATATGATACAGGAGTATGATGGACTGGGTTTAAACCTGGGAAACTCCTGAAATAACTCCATGGGGGGGTTTCTTCAGTTTCGCAGTCCATTTTTCTGCAATTCCAATTTCTCACTAATGCTTCAAACAAAAATGAGAGAAATTCCTGTTCAGATATGTGCCTTTATAAGACTTGCTGCTTCAGAAAAATAAAGTGTTTTCGATGAGGAAATGTGCCAAAGCACGTTATGACATTAAATAAAATATCACATGGCAAGCAACTATGTTAGCACAAATGTCCAGAGCCAAACTACTATGTATGTGGGAAAGTATGAATAAAAGAGAGGTTAATTAATTAACTACTTGGTGGTTTTTAGAGTGAAGCTGGATTAAGATCCTCAGATTGAAATTTGTTATATCTTTTCATGATTTAGTTTGAGTTCCTAAAAATATAAATAAAGAACAGGGGGGAGATACTTTTATCCTCCAGCCCTGCAGCACCAAACCCCATGTTTTCTTTGAAATAAAGCACCCCTGCCAAATAATATACCAGCACCTTTGTCAGTACACTAAGCACTAAGTTTAGCCACAGAGAAGCATCACCCACCAGGGCTCCAATAGAAATTACCTGTTTTTGCACTCCCAGTTTGCCTTTCTGGATGAAAAAGGCATCGTATGAGTGAATGCAGAATTTAAATCTTTTTTTCCTAGAAGCACAAGTACTTTGAGATGGCCTACAGGGTATTAGAGATATACAAATGTAGGGGAAGCAGTATCTGGCTATAACACAAGAGGCTTTTCATCTAAATAAAAGCTGCTGCTTCCAATGCTGAATGGAAATGGAGAAAAAATGGGAAAGGATAGACACATGGCAGGAATAGGCTATGGAAAGGGAAGCACAATTTATGAAGTGCTTGATTTCATGGAAATAAATGGAGCCTTGTAGACCTTTAGTATGTCAACATTTGACATAGCTTTTGTGTCATCATTCTGGGTTGTTGTTTTTTTAATATAAAGAAAACATTGTTAGCATACAGAACATTGTTAGGATTTAGGTCCATCAGCACATCATAACTCTACGAAAGAGTAGGAGTATAAAAACTTTTTTTGACCTTTCCTACATACCCTAGACTGGGGGATTTTGCTCAGAGATTATTGCCCAAGTTATCTGCAGTTTTGTTTTTTGTTTTAAAGACACCAGCATTTATTGCAGCTGCCTCGATTTTAGCACTGACTTTTCCAGAACAGAGTTGTCTCACACATGAGCATCCACAAAACGTGCTTGATTTTAGGTCTCTTCTGTCTTTGAGGGGTTTCTTTAATCTCTCTCTCTCTCTCTTTTAACAAGAACTGGGTGTGGTATGCAAAGCAGTTAACAGCCTGTTTGTAAACCCTGTGCAAGGTCAAGAATATGCTGAAAACAATATGGGTCACGTTATCTTAGAATTCACTTTAATCCAATGGGGAGTCTCTCAGTGACTTGAATGGTCTCTGGGCCTAAGCTAGTACAGCCCTGCCATTGGTAGTAAGTAGATAAAACAATTTTATATTGAGAAAGTAGATATAACAATTTGTATCTCTCCATGAACATGAAACCAATCTACATGCATAAGGGCAAGTGCATTAGCGTAGTAAATGCAAGCAAATCCCAGTGATCCCAACGGAAATCAAAACCTGGATCCATGGAGTAACAGGCAGCATTTTGCTCAAGCATATCTAGGGCTTGGAGAGCACTGGCCAAGGCATGAAACTGAACTTCCATATGCAAATATTATTTTAAATGGCATCTATCTTTTAGGGAGAAACCAGAAACTTGTGAAGAAAAATCTCACTAGGGAGGAAGGAAGGAATCCAAAACAGGTTCTCAATTATTAAGGGGACTCTGTTAATTCCCTCAAAGAAGGAAGAGACTTTAAATCAAGGCTAACTTGACAACAACAACAAGTCCAAAACCAAACAGCTACCATGATGAGAACAGTGGCAATGATGTGATTGTTCACCACAGAGGGAGAGAATGAGAGAAAAAGAGAGAGAGAGAGACAACTATCAGACGAAGTTTGGGGTGTTCATGCCAAGGTCTTACATACCACTGACGAGTCGACAGGCAGCTGAATACAGCTTAACTGCCTACTCGCTGCTTCCCGTTTGGTGATTTCCTGAAGTAAAAATGAGGAAGGAGGGTGAGGAAAGGGGCAGGGAAGGAAGGGAAGGCGGGTTTACAGGTTTTACAAATTTCAACATCAAAATTGAGAGAGTGGATCAAAGGGGGAACGATATCGGTATAAAAAGGATGGAAACAAAAAGGGAAAAGTGAGAGAAAAGGGAAGGCACCCATTGGGGTCAATTTCGTATCAAGGAGAAGCAGTGGAACAGGTCAGACTACACCTGTCATCTGATGCCTTCATATTTGCTCTGTACAAAGGATAGTTCAAGCTGTTGAACATCCTTCATGGGGGGGGGGAATCAACCTTACCTTCAAATTAAGAGTTCCAAAGAATTCTTCTTTCATTTATTGCTTGTTTGTATATAGCACAGTATTAACAGTAATGCATTTTTATATCTGTTTCATAAGATCAAGTGTGTTTCTCAAGCAGAAGCCCCCACCTCCACTCCCCAATGCCACATAGTAAACCACCTTTAAGGTTTTGATATAGAAAGGGGTATGTGTCTGCTGTTCAAGGGGGAGAAAATATGTTGGAAATAATCAGTCTGTTGTACAAAAAGGCAAGGTTTTCATGCAAGTTTCAATTTGTTAGCTAAGGATTTAATTTTCTCTTGCCTGCCATATTTGGTGACAGTACGGTTAATTTCCAGGGTAATGATGTCAGTAAATTAGAACCAATTGAAAGGATGACTGGTCAAAAATTTGGACCTAAGCAGAATAGTAAAATATACATATATCAGCTGCTCAATTTAAACTATTATCAAACTCACTTGCAGAAAGGAAAGCACAAGGATAAGCCAGAAAATGCTAAAATGTGGGGGGTTTTTTAAAGGACAATTTTGTGATAGAAGTGTGTTTTAAGTATAAGGCATGGCCAACCCATTCCAAAAGCGCTACCAAGAGATGATTGTAAAATAGCTCATAATTTCCTTCCTCCTTTCTCAGGCTCTGTTCCCACACATAGTTTAGGCACGGTATGACTACTATTATGAATCTTAATTATTTACACACAGCTACCATTCCCTTGCTCATAGGTTGTTTTGTGGTAGGGTACAAGTTCGAAGAATAACTGACACAAAAGAGGGATATGAGATGAGCCAGCCACTAAGGATTGCCTGAGACAAGCGCAGAAACTGTAGGTAACATGAAAAGATTACCAATGGAATAATATGCTTCATAGATAATATTATCATGAAGTCCCTCAGGAGAGAAGCTTTATCTCCGACAGAAAGCTCTCTCACCAGAAGCCAATGTCCCCCCCCCCCCGATATATCCCCCAGGGTACAGACCTGACAGCTCAGTCAGTAATTTTTGCATTACCAGCTCTGTCAAACAGAGTCGCACTCCTCTTATTGCACAACTTACAACTGCTTCAAATTCAGACACAAAATTCAGACTGAGCATAAATAAATAAATAAGCCACTTGCAAGCTGCAGGGAACGTGTTATGTGTGCATCTTGCATGAGGCACCAGCTAGGCTTATGTTTTAAAGTTTGTGTGTGTGTATGTGTGTTTTAGAGCAGCCCCATTCTTTTGTATGTTTGCCTGCTGCTTAGCAACGAAAGGGTCCTGCACAGTCAGCCACTAAAATTAACAAAGTGTTTCCAGAGTTGAAGAAAGGCACTTGAGGATCACAAAGATAAAACCAACCGCAACATCGAGAGAAGTTTTCAGAGAGAAATCTCAAATAAGTGGGTGGGTTGGGGCACTTAAAGGAGCAAAAAGTATTTGAGCTTTTTTTTTTTAAAAAAAAAAGGTTCACGTGACAAGACAGCAGTAAACCTTGCTACTTTATTTGAAAGAGGGTTACTTGTATGCAAAGCACGTTGTAAGGAAGGAAAAGAACGATTGAAACTTGAAGGCTGTTTGATTTGTTTTTAAATAGAATAAAAATTAAGAAAGAAGGAAACATCCTAAATCTGTGTAAGAATTCATAGAGTTTTGCTGACTCACTTCAGGGGCCATCCTGACCACAAAGAAATAGCAAATCTGTTTGTGTTCTGTACATGTCCTTTCATGGGCGTAGCCAGTATTTTTTTTGGGGGGGGGGAGAGAACCTCAGATTTGTTTTTATTTTGACTGATTTAGGGGGGCAACTGCCCCCAGGCTACACTCATGTGTCCTTTAGACATAAGGGTACCATCTGGGCTTTTTTTCCAGCTGCAATTCACTGGAACTCAGTTTTGGCACCTCTCAGGTGGGTGCCATTGCCATTAGAAGAGAACAAAGGAGGTGTTCATGGTGATTTCTGGCATCTCTTTTTCTAGAAAATAGTACTGGGCACCATATTAATTTCAGGCCATTCATACCAAACCAACAGCAAACGTTCATACCAAACCAAACCAGTAACTAGCAGCAAGAGACATTCTAGGCAGGTAGACTTGCTAGGACCAACACACTCAAGAGTAAAGAATCCTGTAACCATTTGGGCAAGAGCCAGGAGGTGGTTGTGCATTTACTGCCTGAAGTGTGATATATCTCCCACTCCTTGAGAAAGAAAGGATTGGCGCAATGACCCCTTCCTAGGTTATCGAAGATGAACAAAATACTATTACATGGAGACCTGGGCATGATACCAAGCAGAAACGACATAAATGAAATAAAAGCACTTGGGAAAGATATGATTAAAAACAAATAAACAGCTACTCCAGCTGCATTGTCCTAAGAGGCCCCCATAAATCTTCTCCTTAAACTGCACTTGAAAGAAAGAAATAAAAAGCATAGCAGCGTTTCTAAATGGGTTTTTATAGTGTGAATGAATATGATGGCAAAAAAGGTGACAGACCTCAGTGGTTGTTATTCTCCTGTCACACCTATATTATCAACAACACTTTAATTTAGAACCCATGCTACCACTAGACGCTGCTGAACAAAGCCCAAAATCAAAAGGCATGCTTGGGAAGTCATGCAGAATAATGTTGCCTTTAGACCTTCACAATGACAGTTTACTGCTCTGAGACTAGATTTTTGTCCACCAGCCCCAGCAGCAGGGAGAACTGCTTGGGGGCTAGTTTTAAGAGGACTCAGCTACGTTATAAAGCAGCCTGCCAGTAAAACATGGAGGCCAAACTCTGTTCAAAGATTTGCTTTCCAGCTGCCTGCAGATGGTGGCAGAGAGGAAGTTTAGTTAGCAAAAGATCCAGCTTCTAGCAAATCGGTCCATAGAGATGGGGGCGGGGGGGGGGGATTTGGAACTGAAAAAATATATGCCAAAGTGTTGCACTTAAGGAGGAAGAAAGACATTCACTAAGAAACAACAGCAAGAAAGGCAGCAACATCACTCCTCTTCCAACTTTGTCCATGCTTTTATGGGGTTGCTTTTAATTTGGCTCCTAAATGCAACAAAGCCTGGTTCAAAGGCACTGGCATTGCATTCATTCCATCCAGTACTTATTGCATAAATTCTGCATCTATAATAATGCTGGCTATTTTCGGTTTAGCCTCTGATAGAAGCTAAAGCGTTTGGTTTATATTGTACTGAAGTATTTGTTAAGGAAGGCAATGTTAGTGCTACATGTTCCCTTTTGTTCTGTTTGCCAGATCTACTCATAAGATAATGGGGGTTCTAAATCCTCCGTACTACCTAATAGCAAGCATGAAGATAAATAAGTTATTCAAGGCGTTACCTCTGTTTGAAAACCTTCCACCAAGATGGCAACCAACAAGTTAAAGAGAACGTAGTTTCCGAATGTCATGAGGGCAATGAAGTAGAGGGCAGCCCAGGAAGAGGTAGAAGCCATGCCGTTGTACAGGACTTTATTCCAGTCTTCCTGAGTCAGTATCTAGATTGGGGGGGGGGCGGGGAAGGGGAGGGCACGTTAAGGGAGATAGAAGCACAGATCATTTGCACTCTCTTAAAGTTAGTTTGTCCTGCTCAGTTGAAGTGGACAAGCATATTTTGTTCTTTGAATAAATTATTTCAATTCTTTGCCATTTTAAAGCTTGTCATTGACATCAGCATTTCAGACAACAAAAACATAAATTCTGCAAAGACACTGGTTTCTAAAAACTGCATCTGGAAAACCAAAACTTAAGTAGGTTCTGTATTTTATGAGCAGGCATTCCCCACTCCTACTCCCAAAATGCTTCTAGATCTCTCCAGGGCTTTTTTCCCAGCCGGAACTCAGTGGGTGCCATTGCCATTTTAGCCTCTCAGGTGGGCACCATTGACATTATAAGAGAATGAGGGAGGCGTTCATGGTGAATTCCGGCACCTCTTTTTCAAGAAAAAAATAGCACATGCTCTCTCTTAGTATTCAGTATGACATTTTGGAGAATCTCAAGCTGTTATCTCTTCAAGGGATGGGTGCTTGCTTATTCTTTCTGTAAATCAATTTGAATTTTTTTTTAAACCTCTTTGATATTTGATTACCATCAACCAATATATAAATGCTGTGAAATAAATAACTGTTAGCCATAATGGTTGCATTACCTGGAAAACAGTAACGATGGCCCAGAGCAAGGAATCAAAGTTCTTCCTGTCGGGAAGAGTGTCTCCATCTCTCTCCGAAGCAAATTTACAGCCAAAGAGATGCATCCCAAGAATACTGAATGAAAGGGGGGAAAGAGTATATTAAGAAGAACAAGACTGTATTGGAAAAGAGACTCTTCCACCTTAGCAAATAATGTTTGGAGTGAAGTTCCTTACTCCTGCACCCCGCCACTCATGGAAGGACAAAGAAAAAAAAAGAAAAGAAATGGGAATTCAGCTTTTAGTAAGCTACTTTCTCTGAGCTCTGACACCATGCCCTGTGGTGACTAGCAGCTGAAGGCTCATATATGATAAGGCTTCATTTGTTGGAACGAAAAAGTTTGAAGACTCTCACATTATGAAGACTGTTGGACTCTTGAGGGTTCACAAACTAAAAACCAAAGTGTTGCTCAGCCTGGGGAGTTTCAGGGTTAAAGCCATCAGAAGTAGAAGCATACTACACCACTCAGGTGGGGGAAAGAAATAACTACCATTTTCAAAAGATGCAGAGTTGTAGCACTGTACATTAAATCACTTTCCATCTTAGCAACTTGTACTGTTTTGCCATGGCACATAAATTAATATTGGCTGATTCCACCTCAAAGCACAGACACAACAGGCTTCAAAAGGGAATGAAGGGGCTCATTTAAGTACCCACCTGAAGATAAATATGAAAAGCATCAGCAACATGCAGAATGTGGCGACATTGTCCATTGTTTTCATGAGCACCACCAGCTGGCGCTGGAGAGCAGGCATGAAACGGACCAGTTTCAGGACTCTCATAAGGCGAAAGGTCCGTAGAACAGACAAGCCTCCACCCTGCTGTCCCACTATCTCCCAGACACTAAGAAGATAAAAGAATAATGTTAAATGGGTTCTTGTGAGGAAGAAGTACATCCATGCATAGAGTGCATATAGCAAAAGTGGGGAAGGCCTATAGTACAAACTAGCTAGTAGAGCTCAGTGGTGTGAAACAGGGATGCTCACAGGATGCTGCATACTACATGAGACAAGAACCTCAGGTAATACAGACCTACAAGTATCTGCTGCAGAAATATGGAGGCCCAGGGGCAAATGGAGAAACATACATTTTCCTGGTTTGTTTTTCTTAATGACTCAGTATTATCACCCACTGAAAATGCTGTTATAAACTGGGAAGGGGGAGGGGACCTCATATTTTCCTATTGCAAAGTTATCTGTGAAATTTAATTACATCACAAGAATTGTGCTGTTCTGAGCTTTCTTTCTGGAAAAATCAATTTCTTCTCTTTCTGTAGTATATTCTTCTGTATGTATACTGCTTCCAGATGCAAACAATCTCATTTTGTTTACTATAACGTTGATACACGTTTTGAGACTGGGTACATATGCAATTATGATTTGGGGGAAAAAGATTTCATAAATACACCAAATGCTCCTGTTTGGTGTGTTAACAGCTAATAAAGTTATATACCCAACACTTTTCATTTTCTTAAACTGTTAATGTTTAAGGTGGACAAAGTTACTGAGTACTTACTGAGTATTTCAGCTTTCCCCCCAAGACCTTAGGATTTCTGAAAATTTTAAATTTCTAGCCAGAACTTGCATTTGAATTAAAAAGAATTATGCCAGCATACACTCCTAACATATTTTGCATGTGCCTGAAAACTGAACAAGCAGCCAGATAGGTATAATCCCACTTTGAGGATACTTTACTTAATGGATGAGTGGTAAATGTTGAACAATCTCTTCAAGTTCTGCAGATAGAAATATCTTTCTTTTGGTCATGCGCTTTTTAAAGATAATATGTGCTAAAGGAAACAGGTACATTCTTGGCTGCCATTCCCAGTGTGTGGCTGCCACAAGGAAGGAAAATAGCATTTAAGTAGCTGCTGTTCAGTGGTTCCCCTATGCAGGAAATTCCCCTGAAGAAGTTATCAAAATGGTGCTGTTGCACATAATCACGAGAGACGGGAGACAGCGCTGGTTTTTAGGAAGTTTTCACAGCAGTTCTGGAGCACATATTCTAACAGAGAGAGCAAAAGAACCGAGACCCCCATAAACATTTCAGACATTCCTTACTATTTTCCTGCAGCTTTATTTTAAACAGCCCAATTGGGAGAAATCACTTTACCTGCTCACATAAAATGACAACTCCAGGCCAGTTACCTGATCACTACGATGATCCCATCAAATATATTGTATGGATTTTTGATGTAGCCAAAAGGGCCGTACACGAGCAGTTTCAGAAGCATTTCTAGGGCAAAGAGACTAGTGAAGACAATATTGCTGATTTCCAGTGCATTGGTGAGTTCTTCAGGCTGGAGATATGAAGAAAAAGGAGAAACAAAAAATATATGTCAAGATGAACAAAATTTGTGCTCTGATAGGCCAGGAGGTTCCAAGAGATGCGAGTAAATGTCAACTCAGTAATTACTGTATTCGTACAAGTCAGCAAGACAATGCTGGTAAATCTCTGGTCTATAAGTTATTTGTTGGCTCCTACAGTGTTTTTTTGTAACTCCCAAAACTGACCCTAGCACACTATGAACAGCAGCTATGAGGGGGAATTTGGTATTTGATATCACCCCCGGCTCCCTATCTTTTGGTGACAAGACGAGCAATAAATTAGCAAGAGATTTTAAATTAGTCTTTATGGCATTATATGTTTCACAGGTAATTAGTACACATTAAATACTGCAAGATAGTTATTAAAAGACGTTGAGATGTGTATCATAATCTCACAAATAAAGTAGCACAGGGAGCTCAAGGGCATATTATCCTCGATCCTTATATACACTCACTAATTAAGGAACTTTGGAAAATTAACTGCAACATGAAATCAATATTTTAAATAATGAGGAGTGATCTTCAGAACCCTTCTTGTTTTTGAGCATGCAGTTTGAGACTTGGTCTCAAATTCTTAAGCATATACGGTATATACACCGCTTCAGTTAAATTGGTTCCATGGAAATATGCACTATTAAAGTATCAAAACCGAGATACCTATACCGTAATTTTGAAAACCCAGCAGACAAAAACAGAACAATCAGCAACATTTCAAAATGCCTAAAAGGTTTAAAAACAATAACACACACATAGGAGACAAAAGGGTTCTACTTGGTATCTAAAAGAAAATAAAGTTGGCAACAGGCAAGCCGCTCTGAGGAGCAAATTTCATAGGTGAGGCACTATGGCTGAAAAGGCCACCTCTCTGGTTATCGCCTGCTTAAACTCTTAACAAGGAGGAAACAAACAGTAGAGGAATATAAGAACAGAAGAAGAGTCCAATTGGATCAGACCAAAGGCCTATCTGGTCCAGTATCCTGCTTCCCACAATGGTCAAACAGGAGCCCACTGTAAGGTCACGAGGGCCATGGCACTGCCTCACGTTTGCTCCCCAGTCTAATCCTCCATGCATTTACTTAATCCTCTTTTAAAGCCCTACCCTTAAAAAAAATAAAAGCCACCTAAGGGCTGATGCAGACCATGCATTTAAAGCACATGACCACCTTCAAAGAATTCTGGGAACTGTAGTTAAGAGTGATGGGAAAATGTAACCCTGTGAGGAGGAAACTACATGCATAATTGTATACGCTTCAATTTTGTTCCTGATCCCCTTAACTTGCCAGTTTTTCTAAATTAAAAAAAACCAAAAATAAATGTTGGAACCTTTCCTTGTAACAGTTGCTCCAGCTCTCTAAGCATCTATGCTGCCATTTTTGGCACTTTTCCTGGTTCTACAATATCCTTTTGAAATACAGCAACCAAAACAATAAGTACACAAAGTATAGTCATGCCATAGATTTTTTAAATAAATACTTCATGATATTGGCTGTTTTATTTTTAATCCCTTTTTCTAATAATCCCTAACATGGATGTTGCTGCCTCCCCCCCTTTTTTTACAGCTGCCACACATAGGTCAACTTTTTCATAATGTTATTCACCACGTCCCAAGATCTCTTTCCCTGTCAGTCAAACCAGCTCAGACCCAATCAGTTTATATTTTATGTCCAAATGTTCATCACTTTTCATTTAACTTAATGCGCCGGGCAGCACTGGACATGCTACGCCCCTGACAGAAACAACTGCCTTGGGTACTTGCTATGTCCCCCTACCCAGCCACTCACTATGCACATCCTCAGCTTTGTTCCCTAGTCTTTGGGAAAACTATAGTCATGAGCATGTTCTGATCCTCTCACCAATGTTACATGTGCACCTTTTACAATTAAGATGGCTCAAGAAAACACCACTGCCAAAAATCAATCTTTTTTCCCCCCATGGTTTTCCCGCAAGAAATGCAAGCTATAATTTAGAAACAGACCCTTAACCAACTCTCTGTGCAATTCCCTGGGTTTTTTTTGGTTTATGTTTTTATTAAAGGACTTTTCATGAGTTGCAAAAGTACATTCGGCGCCTCTGTTTTCAAATCGTACTCTTTTCTTCACTGAGAGTGGGGAGGAAGAAGCAAGGTGGGCCTAATTAATACATTGGTTTACTTTTTCGCACGTGTCTTTAAAACATGTAAGATATTAAACACATTTTTCATCTAAAGCAAATAAACCTTGACACACACATATCCACTTAATGTATACTACATACACACACATACACTCATTCTCTCTCTCTCTCTCTCTCTCTCTCTCTCTCTCTCTCTCTCTCTCTTGTGGTGGGAGAGCTGCCCTATAAAGCAGTTTCAAATTGCCTTATTAAAACATGTGTTTTGAATGGGAAAATATCTTATTTACAATCTCAATGGCACTGAGGGAGTTGGCATATAGTTATTTTCATCCTGGAGGCCATATTATTTGAGAAGCAAATACTGAAGGCTCTCACAGTAGAAATACTAATCTTCTCTTTAATCTAGTATCCCACACTAATTTTTCATGCAGTTTTCTTCTTGAAATGTCACCCAGTGCAGCACTCGCAGCTCTGTATTTCCTACCAGAAAATGATATATTAGAACTGTCTGAGCTTAATTCACAGTCTGTGAAAGAAAAAGACCCCTTCATTACTGTCAGTTGAAACAAACTAAGAATTTATGGTTAAATTGATTCTAATAATGATATGGCTTCCATATCCATATCCGACTGTAATTCTATTTTGCTCCAGTTGAAAAAAACAAAGTACTCAAACTGCCCCAGTAGTAAGTAGTTACTTAATACTTACTGTAGTAAGTAACTACAGTACCTTTAACAGCAGGGCATGTTTTGCAGAAATGTATTTTGTAGAAGGATAGAGTTATCTAACCAGAGCAGAAATGCTGTTAACAGAATATTTTTTTAAAAGACAGCCTTTTCTAACTAGTCATATTATGAAGACTTTCAGGAGTTCCCCTCTTTTTCCTTAGCAAAATGGCTTGTAAAATGTTGCTTTTTCTTTACTATTTAGTCTTCACTGCAATACATGTTCAGTGCAATATATGCAGAGTAAAGATCACAACAGTAAACTGCTCCATTAAGAGGCCACAAAGAGGGCATATAACTAACAAGAAAATTAAAAACAAGTTTTTTCAAGCAGAAACAATGCAGCTTCAAAGACAGGATCAAAACAAAGCACAGTTTTGGTATGGCAAACCAGAAGGGCCAATATACTACAGATAGTATGCAGCTATGCCTGAAAATCAATTCTGCATCAGAATCACAGCTGGACTTCTACGATCACAGCAGGGAGGCAGCTGGTGCTCGCTAGACCTGATGAGGCTGCTAGGGTCACATCAGATGGTCATACCCGCCAACATTTCCCCGATGAAAATAGGGACGTCCTAAGGAAAAGCTGAACATTCCGGGATAAAATCAGAAACCGGGATGGCTTCTGTAAATCTGGGACGGTCTCTGGGAAATAGGAACACTTGGAGGGTCTGTGAGGTCACAAGTACATGGCAAAGTTATGCCCCCGCCCATCCTTCTCCCTTGCAAACATAAAGTAGATACTTAAGCAAGGCAATTTCACAAACAGCGCATAACTAAATGAATGTGTGTTTTACTTTGGTTCAGAAGGTGTCCCTGCTGTCACAGTTCCTTCTCTGGGATGGGAGAAATGTTGTGTGGCCTCCACCTCACTCTGAAGAAGAACCTTACATTGCGACTTAGGTTCTTTGCAGAGTTTGGCTCTGTGGACAGGCCCCAAAGAACACATGAAATTGTATACTGGTTTGCTGCTGTACTGTCAAATTTTGATTCAAGTCAAACATTGGTAAACTGTTAAACTATAAAATTTTAAATTTGCCCATTCACAAATTTTGCCGGGGGTGGCAAAGTGACAGCAGCACAGGTGCTCTTCAGAGCCACCTTGTCCACCTACCTCACTCTGAGGAAGGATCCTGCAAAGTGCTCTGTTGATGCAGCAAAGGCACTCCTAAAGTGGCAGGGCATGTTGAATTTTCCAACTTTCCAACTCCAAAAATGAGGGATGCTAAAAAGTTTTAAGATAACTTGAGAATCCATCCGATATATGTTTGGGTTAATTTAATACAATTTAATGTTGCTTGGTAAATAAGTACTTAAAAATATTGATGTTTTAACATTTTTGTGGAATTTTAAACTTGTCTGATTATTTTTTTGTGGGGGAAAATGTGTGCAAAATTACATCAAAATCATCAAAAATGATAGGACATCAGATTGGCTTGCCAGATTTGGAAGTGGCAGGAAGATAAGAAAAGAAGGCTTGCTGAATATAAGCAGAGAAGTAAGCAGGATGCTTGATTATAATCAAATGAAATAAATCTTCTGTGATGATGAAAATGAAGAGCAAATAGCTGATGCCCAAAATGGAAATGATGGAAGTTAACGAATTGACTTTAGGAAAACAAAGTACGCCTTCTACTTCTAATAAAAAAGCAGAATACAGCACATTAAAAATACATAATGTTG